>NC_081409.1:242233331-242381923 GCF_030272615.1 Cryptomeria japonica | reverse complement strand
GAGAGAGAGAGAGAGAGAGGTGTAGGAGCACCTAGTCCAATGATAGGTTTTTAGGTGTTTTTTTTTTTTGTCATAAATAAGGTCATATGGACCATTTTGGTGATGATTTGTAGTCAATTAATGTAATAGGGAACTTGTTTGGGTTCATGGTGCAAAGTTGTCAGGAAGTTGTCAATATTGTCTTAAGAGGGAAAAAGTTGTTAATATGCCTCCAATGGAATTTAATCATGTATTAAGGTCTATTTGACCTCTTTGAAGCTATTTTTAATCATTTGGATTCATAGGAGGTCCTTTTAGGGTCCCTTGGCAAGTTTTGTCAAAAGTTGTCATTACAACTTTTCTTGAAAACTGTCACATTGAGCAAAGTTGTTAAGTTTGGGTTAGTTAATGTTCAAATGTCAATTATGGACATTGGAGGGTTGAGCCAACATATAAATTAAAAAAATTCAGTGACCATTGGGTTGGTTGGTGGATGTATTGAAAGAAAAGGACAATAAATTCTGAGTTTTTCTGCGTTCTCACTGTTTTATGGACCTTGCAGTTTGATCCTCTCAATTTTTCTTTGTAAAAATCATCATTTTTTTATTTGAAACCAATTGGATGTGATAGATAAGTGAATTGCCTTTATTTTTGTCTTTGTGGCATTGAAATCCATTGAGTATTGTTGAAGATATCATCATTTTTGTAAAAACTACCAAAAACCCTAGTTGAGGGTAACCAGTGGCAATAAAAAAATATATTTAGGGTCACTCCCACATTAAAAAACTCACACTATTGAGGGGTATGGCCAATGCATATATTTATTTTCATGATTTGGTTTTTTTGGACTCCACCATGAAGGCAGCATGTGCAAATAATGGAGGTTTGGTCTAATTTTTTGTGCATATCAAACCTTTGTTTGGCAGTGAGAGTGAAAGGTTGTTTGGAAGACCAAGTGAATGGTTTTGGTGAATGGTTGATGATAGAGAGGGGAGAGTGGATACCCTATGCACCCTTGGAAGTAAGTTTGAAGTCACAAAAGATAAGAATACCCCATGTAGAGAGGACTGTCCTAATGACCTTGTTGTCACAATCATAGGCTATCATTACCAGAGTTTGGCAAATAAGATGTTGGTTGAGACCCAAATGAGAGAATGAACAGCCTTGACAGAAGTTTTACTCATCAAATAACTTAGGTTTTTGGTGTCAAGTATTAGTGGTGTGGTCTTTAATCAATGGTTTTGATTGTCATAACTAGGATTGTGTCTTAGTCTAAAGTTACCAGTCCTTAATATGTTACAAGGAATCTTAAATGGAGTTTGTCATTATTATTAGTCCAAGGTGGGATGTTGTATGTTGTGTAGGGACCTACCCATGGTTTGTGATTATTACCAATAGAAGGTATTTTGTGCTTGGAACCCTTGATCAACCATAGGACAATCCAAAGTGTTAATGTCTATATTTTGATAAGAAAGGTGAGTGTGAAAATGTTGCAAACCTTGGGTTGCATTTGTTGTGATGATCCAAGCCCCTAAACAATATTCACACTTTACCTTTAATTGTTGATCAATACCTTCATGAAAGTGCAACCTCATGTGTAAGGGCTTAAGTCTTGTGAAGACCAATGTTGAAGTTAGTCAAAATGCCTAAAAGGAGTTATGTTTTGAGTGTTGTATGGTAGAAACCCTACATGTTTGAGTTTGCCTTTGTGAATTTAACCCCTTCTTTGCATTAGAGAGGTACATAGTGAGAGTTAGGTGGAGGGGTAGGGATGGATAGGGAGAGAGAGAGGGTTGGAGGGGAATATAGAAAGAGGTGATAAAAAGAGTAGAGAGGGAAGGAGGGAACGAGGGATAGGTAGGAAAGGAGATATAGGTAGATAGATCTAGCAGTGAAAAAAGAGTAGAGAAGGAAGGAGGGAGGGAATGAAAGGTAGGGGAGAGATAGAGAGAATTGGGGGGAGGGATAGGGATAAAGATATATTTTGGGGAAAGGGACAGATATATTGAGAGAGACAAAGAGGTAGATATAGTTAGAGAGGGAGGGGGAGGGAGAGAGGTAGAAAGGGAGGGAGAGGTAGAGAGAGCAAGTTGGTAAGACTGAGAGGTTCAAAATCAAGGAAGGAGACATAGAGAGACACATAGAGAGAGAGAGTTAGGTGGCTCAAGAGAGATAGAGGGATTATAAAAGAGTAGAGAGAGAGAGAGAGAGAGTTAAAGAGAAGGAGAGAAATCTAGGGAGATAAGGATGGAGAGGTAGGTAGACAAAGGGATAGAGGGAGAGAGACATATTTAGAGAGATAGGGAGATAGAGTGAGTTAGTGATGCAAGAAAACTCTATGGGAGACAAAGATTTGTCTATTTATATAGAAGAATTTCCTCCTTTTGATCAAAGCCTTTGAGTTTAATGGTCTTCTTTTCAAGTTGATATTCTGATGACGCTTCTTCTTTCGCAAGATGTGAAGAATGGTCATAAAGTTTTTGATACTTTTGTTGTTTGCACTTTGTTGTTGGTGTGTTTGGTTGGATGAATACTTTGTTTTTGGAAGTGATTTTATGATTTTTCTTTGACAAGAAAACAAAGCAAGCACACAAGCACAAGAATGTTGCCTAAAAGGCACAAATGAGTATGGGTCTATATCAACCCAATCCTTGGACTTGTATATGACCCTTCCTTTAGATGTATTTTTAAGGTGTATTTCCAAAGCCTGAAGTCAGCTCAATTTGCACTTGGTCTTTAAAATGAACACACTTCAAACACTTTTTATCCCTAAGGTCAAATGGCCAGTTGTGATAAATTTAGCCCACATCTTGATATTTCTTCGACTTTGGTACTACATACCTTATGAATCCTGTCGTGGCAGGTAAGGATGTGATATACTAAGTCTTGCATGAGCATAAAAAATAGATGATCCCTATGATGGGGGAGTCACCACTTTTATCAAGCCACAAGTGACTTTTCAAAAAGCTATGTTTCTACTCAAGGAAATATGTATGGTGAGTATCTTGGGAGCAAAACCATCTATGCTCTTGCACTAAATTATATCGCAAATATCCTCAATCAATAGAACGGGTGGGCTACTACTTAAAGGTGTTTAGTCATGTTCGATGTTTTTGGACATAAGTTCATTCTGCAGTGACTCACTTAAGAGCCTTGTAACTGGTGGTGGGGCCCATTTGTCCTTTCGGCCAGTTACACTGTAGGAATAGCTATACCCAAGGCTACAACTTTCGCTCTCACCTGATTTCTATAGCGGCTCGAAGGATTTACCACGCGAGGTCGTTCCCAAGAGTGATGTGTCTCTTGGCAAACCTCTCTTAAAAAGATAAAATTTTGAGTGTTACTAACACTTTTCTCTTGCACCTAGGACCACGAAAGCTAAGGGAGAGGATAGTGTGTGTTAGAAGTAGGACCACTCGACCGAATTTTTGCACAAGCATGCCAAGCACGAAAAACACTTGTTCTTTTTAACCCATCATCGCAATATGGTCTAACTATTTGGAGATATTGCTCCAACAATCATGATGTTCTTTTTAACTTCAAAGGCAATATGTTTAAGTAACTAGGAAAATAAAATCCTGGTCAACTTAATAAAAAACATGTTTGCATGAAGTAAATCGCTTGCAAGAATTGGAACAAGTGGATTGTAAGTTTTAATTGCACCAAAATTTGAAGTGTGGCTTGTAAATTCTTTTGTTTGATACAAGAAAATGGAATTGTTGATTTTAAGCCCCAAATGAAGTGTGTTTCCTAATTTGCAAGAAAACAAATGTTGTTTTGTTCAGTTTTAATGCACCAAGGACAAGTGAACCTAATTAGAAAGCACGGAAATTTTCTTTGTTCAAGTTTTAAAGCACCAAAAAGAAAGTTTGTGGTTTTTAATGGTGAGTTTTAAACCTGCACAAACAACAACCAATCAGTAAAATCCATATCCAAGGGGGGCTTCCACAAGCTTAAAAATTTTCACTTTTTCAGTTACAAGATTTTTTTTACAATGTTCTGTTAAAATAGCATTAGTCTGTGTTTGAACAGAGGCGCTATTTAACACAAACGCGCTAAAAGAAAGGGAAAGACAGAGAGGCAAAAGCGCTGAAACCGGGTGAATAGTACCAAAATAATGTCAAAAGCGCCAAAACAGTTCCAAAAGCGCTGAACTTGATACAATAGCGTTATTGTAAGAACAATAGCGCTAAAACCATAAGTATTGATAGCGCTAGAACGAGTTCAATAGCGCCAAAGCGCAACCTGTGTGACAGTTTAAACATTCAAACATGTTATTGATTAAAAATAATGATCTTTTTGGTGTTTGGATTCACGTCGAGTTCACCAAATGATGCTCTGCAAAATGGACAAGGTTAGCAAATGACCAACAACACAAGAAACCAGAAAATCATTAGTGTTAGTTAACCAAAAACTAATCTAAACATGCATATCAAAAGAGACACTAAAATCATGCTAATATATCTAACAAACGAAACAAAGATAATGAGGCATCTCCAAATGCCTCTTAGCATGCTCTTAGCTCCTTCTCCCTTGTTCTTCTCCTCTCCAAGTTCCAAAATAGTGTAGCTCTCAGCAGCTTTTTGCACTATGGATGCTTATGGAGGATTGAGATTGAAATATTGCTCTAAATGTAAGTAAAGAAGCTAATATTAAGCTATTGATACTAAAATGATTTATTTTAACCAAAATGACAAGATTTTAGTTTGCTATGCTAAATGCTCTCTAAAATGCCTATAGATTAAATGCATACAAGTTTTCAGGATCTGGAGTATGAAGGAATGGGCTCTATTTATAGGAAAAATGGAGCAATGGATGGTTGAGATTGAGCAATCTCAATAAGGGTCAGGATTGAATGATTTCAAATCCATGTGAGGGCTTTCAACCCAATCCCAGGATGACAAGTGTCAATGTGAGATAGGTTGAGAGGAGAGGGAATAAGCATTAAATGCTTGATATGGCCTTGAGAGTTAAAGTCAAGGTTAGCTGAATGAATAAACTCTTTATTCAAAGAATAAAGCTTTTATCCAATGGATAAAATCTTGTGCAAATGTGAAAAGGATGAATATGGTCAAAACAATAAATGTTTGGGGAGACAAGTTTGAAATAACCATAAATGGTTATGTAAGAGCCATAAATGGTCATGTAAGAGCCATTAGTGGTCTTGGAAGACTTTGGGGGTTAATTTGTTGAACACACAAAGCATTAAATGATTTTCAAAGACTTTTGAAGTCCTTGAGAAGTGACTTAATTTTGCTTAGGAATGTGACAATAATTAGGGGATGGATTAGGCTAATTAGGAAGGGGTTAGAAGAATCTAGAAGGGGATTAGATTTTTGCAAGTGGATTTGGTGGGTGAGGGAAAATAGGATTTTATTAAAATAAAAATTCATTTATTTCAATAAATGTGTGCAAGTTGCATTTGTAGGAAAATGCAAGTGGGGGGGGATAATGATTTAAATAAATGTTTTATTTAATTTATTTAAAAGAGGAATAGGGGGTTTTAATTAAATAAATAGATTTTATTTATTTAATTGGTTGTGAATTTGATTAAAATAAATTGAATAATTTATTTAATTAATAGAAGAATGTTTGGGAATAAATTAATTAAATATTAATTTAATTAACTGATGGCCAGTGGATTTTTAATCAAATAAATAGCGAATATTTATTTAGTTAAGCTGGACAGATTTGTGTGACTACATTTGCCCCTCTTTGAGACTGTGCGGTTTATCGCATCGTTTCAAAGAAAGAAAAACTGGTGTGAAGAAAATGCCCCATAAAATGTAAATTTAATGGGTGGTATGCCCCCTCGAGAGATGGGCCGAAAAATCTTGAAAAATCGAGCGATCTCTCAAAAAAGAATGAAAATTGGCAGGGTGGTAGAAGAGAAGGAGTTAGCCATACGGGTGAAAAATAGAAGAAAACAGGGGAAAATGGAGAAATGGGGGGCTCGGGAAGTTCACGAGGACCACAACAGTGAGCGGGGGGAAGTTACGGTGACGACAAAGGGTATAAATGGGGTGAAAGGGGTGAAAACAGGATCATTTGCGACCGCGACTAGTGTAAAACCAGAGCTCTGATAGTGACATTTAGAGGAGCGAGCAGTAGTTAGGATGCTGATACCGATTACCGAGCACAGATTTGAGCGAGTCCGACGGTTCTAGCGGCCAGACAACTACGGACCAGCAGTACGCAAATTTGAAATTTTAATTTTTATGCATTTTTTATATGTTTTTAGCTGAGTCCAAGTCGAGTCGGAGCAAGAGCGCTGGAACTATGGTTTTGGCGCTTTTGCTCCATGAACTAGCGCTACTGTGCCACAATGGCGCTATTGCCCCTTTGTTTGAGCGCTTTTGTTTTGTTTTAGCGCTATTGTGTGCAAGTTTAAGTGCTATTGAGAGCTTGATTGAGCACTATTGATCTTAATTAGCGCTACTGTGTAGTTGTTTTAGCGCATTTGTAGTTTGAGCATTCTTGGATAGCTGATTGAGCATTGTTGTTAGGGTTGTAGCGCTATTGTTGAGAAACTAGCGCTTTTGTTGGTATAATAGCGCTTTTAATTTAGGATAAAGAGATGCCCCAGTTTGGATGAAGAAAATCTCCCGATGCCAATGATGGATGGAGGGCGATGTGAAGTGGGAGTTGTTTTGAACCATAGCAGCCTGATGAGACTTAGGTCATTTGTTAGGATAAATGTCCATTGAAGTCTAGGTGGCCATGATTGCTTACTTGTTGAGACCTGAAGATACTTGATCAAAGTATCTGTTGATAGTCTAAGTTTAAACTTAAGAAAGTTTGAAAATAAAACAACTGATAATGATTGATGAATGGCCATGTGCAGGAGGAGCAGGGTGTGTTGCAGTTACGTGAGCGACATCCTGCGACACAGGGGTTGCGGGATTGATTGACATAGGCGGAGATAGACTGTATTGCGACGACGGGACTATATGAGGTGATGCACATGCCCGTGATTCAGATGAATCACAGTTTGATCACAGCGTTAGCCAAGCGGTGGCACAGCGAGACGTGCACCTTCCATCTGGCACAGGGGGAGATGACAGTGACCCTAGAGGATGTGTGGCGCATCCTGCGGATTCTGATTTGGGGGGAGCTGGTCACATATGACAGATCTTGGGGGACCCTTGCAATTCAGAGGATTTTTGATGAGGACGTGTTTATTGATGATGGCTCGATTGCCTAGGAGGAGATTGCTACATTATACGAGCCTTTACTAGCAGTTTTGTTCGGCATTGTGGGAGGATTACTGTGTCCTGATAGGCGCTCGCATGGTCTAGTCGTCGGATGGGGATAGGTGATAGAGATGATTATGATCGAGGGGACCCGATTTACGTGGGGGTCGTGCGTGCTGGCGCACTTGTACCAAGAGCTCCATGAGGTGGTTTATCAGGGGAGAGGTTCTTTAGCAGTGGGAGTGACGCTGCTGCATATTTGGGCCTAGGAGCACCTACTAGTGACTCAACTGGTGAGTCTGAGATTTTGTGCAGTGGATCAGTCATACATGTTCATGTATAGCGGCATGATGAGTTAGCCCCACCTGGGGAAGTTAGAGTGGTGGCAGTGGGCACTGGATGATTTGGATGCAGTGATATGGCGACCATACTTGGAGTGTGAGCCATGGGATAATGATGCAGAGGCACTGTCGTATGTGTTTATGACCCGATCCCTCATTGGGAGGACCTCATACCATGTGGAGAGATAGGTGCCCGAGAGAGTGCTGAGACAGTTTGGACAGCAGCAGGGACTGCCCAGTGGATCAAGAGAGTATGCTCGAGTTATTCAGGAGAGGTATGCATGGGGGTCAGTGCTACCATATGATCAGGCACTAGCAAGGTTCTGGACACTGCAGGCGAGACCGTGGGATATACGATCGAGGGTCGTGGATGTAGGAGTGTCAGATGAGTACACGCAGTACCGAGCAGCGCACCCGATCTTATGGATATTTGATCTTGCAGAGCCGATCCCGGATTTTGAGGATGAGAGGGGATGGAGACGGAGGAGGGCAGGAGGTCGAGGACCGAGGGCAGGGGGAGGAGGAGAGGGAGGAGGAGGTGGAGGAGGTGGAGGTGGTGGAGGAGGTGGTGGGTTGGGGATGCAGAGTCAGCGAAGAGGGAGAGGTGGACTGCCTCTATAGATATCACAGGGACCATTGATACAGGGAGGAGTTCGGCTGAGTGGGAGGGGGATGGAGAGGGAGATCCCGATGGACAGAGGGGAGGGGGCTACTGGAGAGGGTGGTGCAGGTGAGGCGACTATGGATATTGGGGAGGGAGCCATTGGAGATCTGCGAGATCATATGATAGTACGTTTGCAGACCCGAATAGAGGATTTGGAGGTGGAGGTGGCAGCTAGAGATGTGCAGCTATTTGCACAGGAGTCAGAGCTGGCGGTGGTTCTACAGGAGAGGGATAGTGCAGTGGAGAGATTGGCAGAGCTGGAGGAGAGAGTCTGGGTCAGAGTAGGAGCACAGGGGCCTATGGGGGAGGTGATGAGGGAGATGCGGTAAGCATAGGCGGAGATAGACTACTAGCGGGGTTTATATGAGCAGGTGGTGCCAGTTAGTCAGCGAGCTCTTAGCTATTCTCAGATGTGGTAGGCTAGATCAGAGCGATCGCAGACTATGCAGAGTAGTGGGGGTGTGATGGGTCCCCTGCAGAGGGAGAGATCAGGGGATGCAGGAGTGAGTGATGGTTCGATGAGGCCTCCATGAAGAGATGGATCAGAGGGTGCGGGTACTAGTGGTGGAGCAGGTGGAGGTGGTGGGACAACATCTGGCCAGAGTGGCATTTGAGAGATCATTTTTGCATATATGTATTGTATCATTGTTTATTTTTTGGACTGTATCTTGGATGGCTCTTGGTAGCCGATTTTGTAGACTTCATTGTACTCTGATATATGAGATGATATATATGAGGAGATCCCATATTTTGATGATATGCAGTTGATATGTATGGATGTTTATGCAGGATGATGAGTTATTGCTTAGATGGATATGTGTACATGTATGCATTTGATGAGATGTTTCTTGTATGCATGTGTTTTTATGATGATGTATGATACTGGATACTGACATATGAATGCAGGTTTATATATGTATGATTTGTTTGATTTTTCATGTAATGCTTTATGTATGTAATGCCATGATGATGATGTATGCCTATGATGATTTATGAACAGGATTTTGGTGTTACCTATGCAATGATAATTTATACGATGATGTTAATGTAATGGTTGAATGAATGATTTTATGTATGGATATGCATCTAGATGTTTTTAGATGAATGTAATATGGATAAACAAAATGTAAAGTACAAATGTTTATATGATAATGTTTAAATGAATGCATATGTATAATGGATATTAAATGGTATGAACCAATGTTTGGAAACAAATGGATTTTATGATTCTAAATGCTTAAATATGATTTAAGTAAAAATGATAATGTAATGATACTACAACTTATGGTTTTAATAACTGCACCTTAATGCAATTAAAAAAAAGAGGAAAAATGAATGTAATGTGAATGAATCCTAAAATGAGCATAATAAGATACTTTAATAATGGGTGAATGAATGCACTTTTTCACTAATGAATGAATGCAATAATAAATGATAAAGGATGATGAAATGATGATGGATAATTGACACTAAATGAATGCCTAGTAAATGATTTAAAACAATCAAAGACAATTTGATCCCACGAATGAATCTAATTATTTATGATTGATGTAATGATGCAAATGTTTAATGAAAACTAATGTCAAAAATGAACTATATGCAATGTTAAGTTAAAAATGACATGAATGTACTTAATGCAAGATGCAACTAAATGCGATGATGATATGACCATGAGGAATGCAAGGTTTTTGAGACTTCACATGATGCAATGATGATGTATCAGAGTACTCGATCGTGATTGTATCCAAGACCGGCTTTAATGGTCACTTTTTGCATATAAAGCCCATATATGAATAAATGAATGGATGGGTGATATGCAACGGAATGCAAGATATAAACATATGAGATGAAATGACGATCCATAGTGCTCTATTTTCATCATTGAGGTTTAAAATGTTGGAAGAAAATACAAGCATCTTGACATAATGATTCAAGATGACCTGAGTATTCCTTACATGGATTTTATATAGCAAGTTAATACAAACGACTTGATATAAGGGTCAAGTCGACCAGAGTATTGCTTGTGGAACAGACAAGGACTATCTCCGTTCATGCATGACTTGGATCATCCTCCTTGATCTTAGGTTGATCATATACTGAGACAAGTGCATACCGGACTAAGAGATAAAACCTTTATCCAATTTGGATGAGAAGAAACCAAAGAATGAGCATTGTACCTGCCAACAAACAGTATATACATAAAGAATAAAGAATATGGATCCTTGGTAATGGTTCATGCCCATATGGTCGAGGTATACGCTGTAGTCAGCAAGCCACAATGATCTATGACTGCATTTGGCATAAGATCACGTAGCTTGGTGAACTTCCCACGTAGACACCATTAGTACATGCCCCAGAACTTCATCGGAAAGAATGCGCAAACGATACAAAACAATGCTGAAAGATCCTGATACAGATAAACGAATGATTATACTCACAAATCAACCAAGTATTTGATAGCTTAACATAATTTTCTTGTCAAAGAAAACATCACTTTTGTCTTTGTTTTGGTAAGGAAGGATGCATCCTTTAAAGACAATTTCCGATTTGTTGATGTTGATTGTGTGGTTTGATTGGTAAATGGTCATCGTGTGAGTATTATGTCAATGTTTGTTTTGTATCTGCGCGGATGAGTATGTACAAAGTGTTGCCATGTTTTTGTGTGATTTTCAATGGTTTTTTTATGTTTTTGGATTTTGAATTGTTTTGAATGTTTTTGGATTTTGTGAAACAGTTTTGAATGTTTTTGGATTTTGTGAAACAGTTTTGAATGTTTTTGGATTTTGTGAAATAGTTTTGAATGTTTTTGGATTTTGTGAAACAGTTTTGAATGTTTTACCCAATGAATCACCAGTAATGTAGAATCCACTTCCACCAACTAGATTTAAGGGCATTGCCCCCTAGTGTAGACATGACTATGACAAAGCGGGATGCAAGACGCCTAAAGTACTTTCTTTGATTACAGATCAAATAACAAGCTATGGTTTAGATGGATGGATGTGTGGATGCATGAATGTTATTGCAACGAATCTGAAAGATACTGGAGCCATTGTTTTTACGAGTGGCGCTTGTTTTCCAGGTTTTCACCATCGCACTTACCCAAGGTGCCACTAGAGTGGTTGTTCACCGTTTGGATGCATGATTTTTCTTTACTTTTTTGAATGTTTTTGTATTTCTTCAAGACACATTTTTTTTTTTGAATGTTTTTTGTATTTTCTGGTATGCAGGGGAGCCTGATGCTCTATTCAACTTAGGTATAAAACCTTTTGAGGTACATGTTGTTGATTGGATCTACGAGCGGTTCTCCTTCTGCTGTAGCCAACTGATATGCCCCGGACCCGAATACAGCAGTGACAACATATGGGCCCGGCCAGTTTGATTCAAACTTGCCCTGATGTTCTATGTTTGGTTGGTTGCGAGGATTCTCTCATAGAACAAGATCACCTACCTCAAATGTACGAGATCTAACTCAGTGATTGTAGCTTCTACTCATGTGCTGTTGATAGGCTTTGAGATGGTTGTACGTGGCTTGTCGCTTCTCATCTAGTAACTCTAAGTCCTGAAGATGGGATACTCTATATGCTTCATCATTGATGAGATTGTGCAAGGAAACCCGTAATGATGGTATCTCGACCTCAATAGGCAAGATAGCTTCTGTACCATAGACCAACGAGTAGGGAGTTGCACCTGTAGGGGTTTGAATGCTAGTTTGATATGCCCATAGTGCTGGATTTAGTTGAACATGCCAATCATGGCCGACATCATTGACTGTCTTCTTGAGGATTCTTAATATGTTTTTATTTGATGCTTCGGCCTGACCATTGCCTTGTGGGTAATAGGGGGTGGAAAAGCGATGTTGGATGTGAAATTTCTCACAAAGTTCACGGACATCCTGATTTTTGAAAGGAAGACCGTTATCTGTGATGATGGACATGGGCACACCATACTGGCAGATGATGTAGTTGAGGATGAATGAGGCGATCTACTTGCCGGTGACTTGGGTAAGTGGAACAGCTTCGATCCACTTTGTGAAATATTCGGTGGTGGTAATAATGAGTTTATGGCCATTAGATGAAGATGGATGAATCTTACCCACAAGGTCAAGGCCCCATTGACAAAAAGGCCATGGTGTTGTGAATGATTGCAATTCCTGGGCTGGTACATGTATCAGGTCGCCATGAACTTGACATTTCTTGCATTTTCTGACAAAGTAGTAGGAATCCTTTTCCATAGATGGCCAATAGTATCCATTGTGCAGGAGTTTCTTGGCTAGTGACAGACCACTTGCATGGGTTCCACAAATTCCTTCATGTACCTCTTCCAAAGCCTTTGTTATCTCACCTTGTTCCAGACATCAAAGGAGAGTACCATCAAGACTGCAACGGTATAGGGTTTCAGCAATAATGGTATATCGAGCAATTTGGCGAATAAAGGTTTTATGTTGGTTATTCGATTGGTTTGGAGGAAGGGTGTGATCGCAGAGATAGGTGTAGAACTCACCATACCATGGGGATTTAGAACCGACAAGGCGACATATCATTTCGGATTCGGGGATATCATAAGCGGGAATCCAAAGCTGTTCTACCAAGAACTCATAGCGTGTTGAATTTTGTGGAAGATCTAGGAGAGATGCGATGGTAGCCATAGCGTCAGCAGCTCGATTCTGGTCTCTTGGTATCTGCTGAAAAGTGATAGTAATAAATGATGTCTTTAGAGTGTCCACCATTTGCTTATATGGCATGAGTTTATAATCCTTGGTCTGATATTCATCTGTTGCTTGTCGAATGACCAGTTGGGAGTCACCATATACTTGTAGTTCTTGTAATTTCCATTGTATGGCTAACCTGAGTTCCGTGATCAAGGTCTCATTACTCTGCGATGTTGTTGGTGCATGGAAATGTGAGCCTATAAGACTTCGGGATGCTATCACCTTGAGGTGTGATAAACAGAATGCCTGCCTCCGAGCCATGCCTAGTGTATGAACCATCAAAGTATAGTTTCCATGGTTGTGCTGTTGTGATCATGAATATCTCTTCATCTAGAAAATTAGAAATGAGAGGATGATCGCCTATGAGTGGTGCATCGGCCAACTGATCTGCAATAACTTGACCTTTGATAGCTTTACGGTCTACATACTCGATATCAAATTCACTCAGAATCATCACCCATTTGGCCAAGCGGCCTGTCAATGCTGCTTTGCTAAGTAAATACTTGAGTGGATCAATCTTTGTAATGAGTTGTACCTTATGTGTTAATAGATAGTGCCTCAGTTTAGTGGCTGCCAGGATTACTGCTAGGCAAGCTCGCTCAATAGGTGTGTAATTGAGTTCATAGCCCACCAGTGTGCGAGAGATGTAGTAAACAGAATACTCTTTTCCTTCTATATTATGTTGTGCCAATAGTACACCCAATGTTGTACTTGTTGCTGAGATATAGAGTAACAATGGTCTACTTGGATCTGGTGGCATCAGCAATGGTGGATTCATGAGATAGTCTTTAAGCGTCTGAAATGCTTGCTGGCATCGGGCATCCCACTAAAAGTGGATGTTCTTGTGTAGCAGGTGTGTAAATGGGTGACACTTATCAGCCAGTTGTGCAATGAATCTTCGGATGGATTGAAGTCGTCCTTGTAATGTCCTTAGCTGATTGATATTCTTTGGTGGTGGCATGTCCATGATTGCTTTTACCTTTGCTGGGTCGACCTCAATACCTTTGCTTGAGACAATGTATCCTAGAAGCTTCCCGGAGGTCACTCCAAAGACACATTTCTTTGGGTTGAGTTGAACATGGTATTGTTCCAATCTATCAAAGATTTTATCTAAGATGTGGAGATGTCCTTCTCTGGTGAGTGATTTTGCTAGTAAGTCATCCACATAATTGTAAGGAAGTTAAGTAGCGGAAACAACTTCCTACACTAACCTTGAGAGGAGGGTAATGCAAAAATTTTTCAGATCATTACAACAGTTACAGAAAATAGAAATAGATATAATAGCATTCATACCACAACACAATGATTTACGTGGGGAAAACCCTTTCGGGAGAAAAACCCCACCCTCCAAAAGCAGCTCAATATTTTATTCAGCAATCAAAAACAGATTACAAAATACTTGCAGAGCAAGCTCTTCGCAGGAGTAGCACTAATCAGAGATTCAGAGGCAACTCAATAGCCATAAGACTCTTACACACAACCTCTATCTCACACACCTCATAAATAGGAGATACAATACAAGAAACCGTCAAACGGTATTACAAAACCATGGGCTAAAACCACCCAATAAGGTGTAGCCGACCTTATCTCCCTTCTATGACATGTTAAAGCACACATCAACACGTGTTGCTCCCTTTTACAGCTCATTTATGTATCCGATACAAATTATTTTTCCTATTTCAGGAGTACAAACTTCCGGAGGCCATAACTTGAGAACCGGGTGTCCGATTGACGAACCGTTTGAAGCGCCGGAAAGCTCGCGAAGTGTTCTATCACCTCGTAACCCGCTTCGCCGGTTACGGCAACTTTTCAGGGCGTTTCGGAGCCTCTAAAGTCCCCAAAATTAAGTTTAAACATTTTATTGCACCCCTCCAAGACGAAAACTTTAATATCTTCAAAACTAGCTGTGACCTTGCGACGCAACTTTACCGGAATGCTTATCTAGCCAACCAGAAGCTTCAGGGAGAGTTTCGCACCATTTCGTGCTCAAATAAAAAACTTACTATAAATAGTAACCTCACATAAATGCAAGGTTGAGACACCATTTTTTCCAACAAATCTCCCACTTGTCGAACACCTTGCATGAGCGGAAGGGAATGTCAACACAATGAATCAATTGCTAGGGGCCATAAGGCCCATAGACTCTGAACACCATCTGAACTTCTCTGTGCTCACAGCCTTAGTTAAAGCATCTGCAACATTCATCAAAGTGTCCACCTTAACCAGCTTCACCCTACCATCTTCGACCATATCTCTAACAAAATGATACTGAACATCAATATGTTTGGTCCGGGCATGAAATGTCGGGTTCTTAGCTAGGCTAATTGCACTCTGACTGTCACAGTAAACTGTCACTGTACCTTGTTTTATTCCAATATCCGAACACAGTCTCTTAAGCCAAATGGCTTCTTTACAAGCATGAGTAGCTGCCATATACTCTGCTTCAGTAGTGGATAAAGCAACCACAGCCTGTCGCTTACTCATCCAACTAATTGCACCACCAAACAAAGTAAACACATAAGCACTGGTGGATCTTCTGCTATCAATATCACCTGCCCAATCTGAATCCACATAACCATGGATATCAAGGGAAGTCATGTCTCCAACTGAATTACCATGATAACACAAAGAATACTCTGAAGTACCCTTCAAATATCTGAAGACTCTTTTGACTGCATCCCAATGAACTCTACCAGGATTAGACATATATCTAGAAAGTACTCCCACTGCTTGGGCAATATCTGGTCTAGTACAGACCATAGCATACATCAAGCTTCCAACTGCACTCTGGTAAGGCACTCTGCTCATGTCTTCCATCTCCAATGGGGATGTAGGACAATCTGAAATAGATAGTTTCGTTCCAACTGTAAAAGGAACACTCAATGGTCTACAATTCTGCATGTTGAACCTCTGTAACACTGAATTCACATACTTACTCTGGCCTAGCCATAGCTTTCTGTTTGCCCTATCTCTTCTAATTTCCATCCCAAGAATGTGCTTTGCTGCACCAAGATCTTTCATTTCAAATTTAGCAGCGAGCTGAGACTTCAGTTCTGAAATCATACCTTTCCCTTTGCCAAAGAATAACATATCATCAACATACAATGCAATGAATAAGAAATGATCACCATAAGATTTATAATAAACACAGTGATCTGATTTAGAACGTTCAAATCCCAAACTCAACACATATGTATCAAATTTCTGGTACCACATCCTAGGACTTTGTTTGAGGCCATACAAAGATTTCTTCAATTTACAGACCAAATTTCTTTTGCCTTTCACCACATAGTGCTCCGGCTGTGTCATATAAATATCTTCCTCCAAATCACCATGAAGGAAAGCAGTTTTCACATCCATTTGCTCAACCTCTAAATCATAAGTAGTAGCAATAGAAAGCAAAAATCTAATGGATGTCATTTTTGCAACAGGAGAAAATATCTCACCGTAATCAACACCCTCAACCTGAGAGTAGCCTTTTGCAACCAACCTTGCTTTATACTTCTCAATGCTTCCATCCGAACCAATCTTTTTCTTGAACACCCATTTACAACCAACAGGTTTTCGTCCTTCAGGCAATGGTACAAGATCCCATGTATCATTCTTTTTCAAAGCTGCCATTTCTTCCTCCATAGCAATCTTCCAGGATTCTGCATCATTCATACCTAATGCCTCTTCTACAGATTTCGGTTCATCCACACTAGTATTCAGAGCAAAAATGCATCTCCAATCATCAGGTGAATACCTTTTAGGTGGTTGTCTATGTCTTGTAGACCTTCGAACAAGCTGAGTTGGAGGTTCTTCCTCCTCTTCTGAAGATTCAGAGCTAGACGAGCTCTCCTCAAATTCTTGCCTATCTAGGGGTCTCGATTCAACTCTTTCAGGTGTAGAAGGAAGTTGAATCACATCTTCTTTTTTAGTCTGTTCTGGCTGCAATGTAACAGAAGGAGACTTAATTTCTCTAAAAATAACACTTCTACTGTGAATTACCTTTTGTGCAACAGGGTCCCAAAGCTTGTATCCTTTCACACCATAACTATACCCGATGAAGATACATTTCACAGCCTTGTTCTCCAACTTTGTTCGCTTCTCCTTTGGCACATGTGCATATGCCTCGCAACCAAAAACTCTAAGATGTCTCAATGAAGGCTTGTGACCTGACCATGCTTCCATAGGTGTTTTATCAACAAGAGCTGATGTAGGAGACCTGTTAATCAGGTAGCAAGCAGTGGCAACAGCTTCAGCCCAAAACTTTTGTTCGAGACCAGCACCACTCAACATACTCCTAGCCTTCTCCATCAGTGTCCTGTTCATTCTTTCTGCAACTCCATTCTGCTGTGGAGAATACGGAGTTGTCTTCTGCCTGTTAATTCCACAGTCTTTACAGAATCTATCAAAATCATTAGAGCAAAACTCACCGCCATTATCAGTTCTCAAACATTTTATTTTCTTTCCAGTCTGCAACTCAACCATTGCTTTAAATTCTTTAAAACGACTAAAAACTTCAGATTTACTCTTTAGAAAATAAACCCATGTCCTTCTACTAAAATCATCAATAAATGAAACATAATATGTGGATTTTCCAATCGAAGAGACATCTACTGGACCAAACACATCAGAATGGATAAGATCCAAAACACCACAAGTTTTATGAGAACTCGAGTAAAACTGAACGCGGTTTTGTTTTCCATAAATGCAATGCTCACAGAAATCAAAGTCAAGATTACAGTCATTCAAACCTTCAACAAGGTTTTTATTTTTCAAGGTCCTTAGACCCTTTTCTCCAATGTGGCCAAGTCTCTGGTGCCATAACATAGTCTTCTCTGCAGGTAACTTTGCTTCAGACGAAAGAGCACCCTTAGGTACCCAAAAACCATTTCCATCTGCTGAAGGTGAAACCTTCAAATCTTCCAGTGAAGTATCCGCAGATTTACTTTTTACAGAAGTGCTATTACACTCAATAGTGTATGCTTCAAGCTTATACAAAGTGCCAAACCTGACACCTCTAGCAACTACCATAGCACCCTTAATCATCTTACATCCTGCTTCAGAAAAGACTACCTGCACACCTGCATCTATCAGTTTGCTCACAGATAACAAGTTTCGTTTTAATCCAGGGATATGCAGCACACCATTAATCCTTTTTATTCTACCATCAGAAAACCTGATTCTAACTTTACCTCGACCAACAATGTCTAGATGTGAATCATCACCCAAGTACACCTTACCTCCATTAAATCCTTCATATTCAGAAAACCAATCTCTATTGGAAGTCATATGAAAAGATGCACCTGAGTCAATTAGCCAGGCATCATTACCTGCATGAGTCGCCAAAGCCGCAATAAAGGCATCGCCATCTTCCTTGTCGGACTCAGAATCAGAATCGAACTTTTTCTTTTTCTTCTTCTTTTCTTCTTTGCAGTCCTTACGGATGTGACCCGGTTTACCACAATTCCAGCAAATGACTTTGGACTTTCCAGGAGATTTCGATCTCCCTTTGGATTTGGACTTGCCGCGCTTCTCATTCTTCTTGCCTTTCTCCTTAGGTCTTCCACGAACAGTTAGGGCTTCCTTTGAACTGATGGATACCTTCCTTCGCATCTCTTCACCAAGTAGGGCACCCACCACGTCTTCAGATTTCAAAACAACAGAAGTACTACCGATAGCCATAACAAGAGAATCCCACGAATCAGGCAAAGAACAAAGCAAGATCTGACATTTCTCCTCCTCATCCATCTTAACACCGACGGATACTAATTGAGCCACAATCATATTGAATGCTTCTAGGTGGTCTGCAATTCGTCCACCCTCTTCCATCTTCAAGGAATACAATTTCTTTCTTAAGAAAATTTGATTTAATAAAGATTTCACTTGATACATCTCACCAAGCTTAGTCCATAGCTTCTTTGCAGAGTTCTCTTCATGGACATTGATTAGAACAGAGTCTGCCAGGCACAGTCTAATTAGACCCTTGGCTTTTCGGTCCATAACATCATACTGAGCTGCCGCAGTAGGATCTGAGGGCCTTTGGACATTCGCATCAACAGCATCCCAAAGATCTCGATCTATTAGCAGATCTTCCATCTTCAGCTTCCACATCTCAAAATTACTTCCATTAAATTTTTCCACCTCTATTCTCCCTGACGAACTCGCCATCTGAATATTCCTGCAACAAGATCAAAAAGTGTCTTCTGCACAAGCTCCCACTCAAATCTGGATTAGTTCAAAAAACCCAACTGCCCACAATTGAAACCAAAGGTGATCAGGCTCTGATACCACTTGTAAGGAAGTTAAGTAGCGGAAACAACTTCCTACACTAACCTTGAGAGGAGGGTAATGCAAAAATTTTTCAGATCATTACAACAGTTACAGAAAATAGAAATAGATATAATAGCATTCATACCACAACACAATGATTTACGTGGGGAAAACCCTTTCGGGAGAAAAACCCCACCCTCCAAAAGCAGCTCAATATTTTATTCAGCAATCAAAAACAGATTACAAAATACTTGCAGAGCAAGCTCTTCGCAGGAGTAGCACTAATCAGAGATTCAGAGGCAACTCAATAGCCATAAGACTCTTACACACAACCTCTATCTCACACACCTCATAAATAGGAGATACAATACAAGAAACCGTCAAACGGTATTACAAAACCATGGGCTAAAACCACCCAATAAGGTGTAGCCGACCTTATCTCCCTTCTATGACATGTTAAAGCACACATCAACACGTGTTGCTCCCTTTTACAGCTCATTTATGTATCCGATACAAATTATTTTTCCTATTTCAGGAGTACAAACTTCCGGAGGCCATAACTTGAGAACCGGGTGTCCGATTGACGAACCGTTTGAAGCGCCGAAAAGCTAGTGAAGTGCTCTATCACCTCGTAACCCGCTTCGCCGGTTACGGCAACTTTTCAGGGCGTTTCGGAGCCTCTAAAGTCCCCAAAATTAAGTTTAAACATTTTATTGCACCCCTCCAAGACGAAAACTTTAATATCTTCAAAACTAGCTGTGACCTTGCGACGCAACTTTACCGGAATGCTTATCTAGCCAACCAGAAGCTTCAGGGAGAGTTTCGCACCATTTCGTGCTCAAATAAAAAACTTACTATAAATAGTAACCTCACATAAATGCAAGGTTGAGACACCATTTTTTCCAACAATAATCTTCCATCATAGTATGCATCATGTCATGGAAGATGGTGGTCATTGCTCTTTGATAGGTTGCTTCTGCATTCTTCAAACCGAAAGGCATTACATTCCAGCAATACGTGCCCCATGGACAGGTGAAGGTTGTCTTATGTTGATCTTCTGGTGCGATCTTTATCTGATTGTATCCTGAAAAGCCATCCATGAGTGAAAGCATGGCATGTCCGGCTGTCAGATCCACTATGATGTCGATATTTGGTAGGGGGAAGTCATCCTTAGGACATACCTTGTTTAGATCTCTGAAGTCAGTACAAATGCGGATGCCCCCTTTTGGTTTGCCGACAAGCACAATATTGGAGATCCATTCTGCATAATCAATTGGTCTAATGAAACCAACATCTAGGAGTTTCTTGAGTTCTATTTTGACTAGCACTGCAATTTGAGGATGCATCTTACAAAGCTTTTGCTTGACAGGTTTGGCTCCTTCTGCTACGGTTAGGTGATGCATGACTAAATCAGGATCAAGCCCAGGCATGTCTGCATAGGACCATGCAAAGTTGATTTGACGCTTCTGGAAGAACTCTATAAATTTAGGTTGTTCCTCTGGAGTGAGAAGAGATGCCAGATGTATGAGATGAGGATTTTCAGGAGTCCCCACATTGTATTCTTTGGTTTCCTCAATGAGAATCGTTGATCGTTCATGTTGTGCATTAGCAGGGAGGATGTCAAACCCTTCATCCTCAGGCGCCTCAGAGAGGTTTTCACCATTGGATACGCTCTTTCTTTTTACTTTTGTTGGATCAAACAGTGCCACAGTGTGGTTTTCACTGGAAGATCCATGTTTTATTGTTATATTTTTGCAACTGAAAGGTTTGTCATCCGCCCCAAAGTATGTTGTGCTATTAAGTGCAATGGCAAATCCAGCTTTGTGATTCCCACTTGGTAGGTTATCCCTTAATTCTAAAAAGTCAATGATGGCCTCATCATTTTGGAAGAAGTCAAGGCATGGAGAATTTGGTTGGTTCCATTCGATGAGTTCAGGGTGGATAATGGGAATTAATTCATCGATTAGGTTAAGTGCGTTAGATGTATCAGTGAGGGTTAAGACGTTATGGTGAAGGTCGTTGATGGTACTCTCCCTGTCAGAATCAGGCGTAGGATGAGACGTAGGGTCTGTGGAAGATGTTTCCAGTTCAGGAACCCAAGTGGTCTTTATCTGTGCTTCTCCGTAAACAAGGATGTCTTTGCGTGGTGGAGGTGGTGATGTGTCTTCCTCATCTGAAGTGTTAAGTTGTACAGAATCAAATTCCCACTCATGTGAGTCAGTCTCTGAGTCACTTTCCAGCATCCGATTACTATACCATACTAGGATGTCTTTTGAGTTAAATACTGCAGGTGTGATTGGTTGATGTACCTTTGTAGTGATTGGTGTTGCAGGAAGGTTGATGGGGATAAAAGAATATGGTACAGGGAGTATCGGCAGTGTTGACTCAGTGGCTTCTACTGGAACTGTTGGTGCCATAGATGTTGTTGCGGGTTCTGATATAGTTGCTGCTGCTAATGGTGTTATTGATGTGATGGCTGCTGCGAATGGGATTATTGGTTCGATTGGTGGGATGATTGGCATTGGTGATAGTTGTGTTGGGGTTTTGTGCCTCGATGGGGCAGTTGGGATGGTGCTTGAGGCTACTTTGATAATGAAAGGTGTTCTTTTTGCAGTAGGTTGACATAATGGTTTGCTGGGTTTTCCTTTGCATCTGAGCTTAGGAAATATCTCCTTTTCAAAGCCTAGGCTTGTATTATCTTTGGGCTTCAATTCTGGCAGCAAGGGTTCATGTCATCCTTGTTTGCAATATCCCAAAGCACTCTGACCATCATACCCCATTCTTTGCATAATGAGGAGACCTTTGCCATACTGATCTGTATGAAGTTTAACTTTCGGTATATCAGTGGTGATGGGATCGTTATAGATCCATTCTGCCAAGTCCTCATCTTGGGTTTCTTCTTCTTGACTCTTTCCAAGGATGAAAGGCGTCAAAGCACATGCAGGCGTGTTTAGTGGTTGCTGGAGTAAATGTTGTGGTTTACCATGTGTTCGAGGAGAAGTGTGCATTTGTCCCACACAAAAGAGTTGACTCAAGTTGTATTCCCCAGGACCTTCCTCTGCTATCTTCATTTTAAGCTTTTCTTGCTTTGGTATAGTGGTGTTCGAACTGGCAAGAGAGGTGGGACTTATATATGATGTGGAGGAAATGGCTTCTCTATTATTAGGAACGGTAATCTCTAGTTGATGGCTGATATTATGGCAATACGCAAAGGGATTTGCATCGCCCAAGATTGTGATCTCTACACCATTATGTGGGAACTTGATACATTGATGGTAGGTAGATAGAACGGCTTGCATGCCGTGTATCCAAGGTCTTCCTAACAATAGATTGTATGGCAGAGGAAGGTCCAGAACCTGACAGATGATGTGCTTTACCACGGGGCCCACTCGGATTGGTAGTACCACAGCTCCTTAGGAGGAACGCTCTGCATCGTCATAGGATTGTGATCTTCTTATGAGGATCCACTGATTCTATTGCATATCCCAATGTTGTGACCAACTATAGTGTACAAATATTCAGGCTTGCTCCATTATCGATCAAGACTCGCTTGATCCTATGCTGGTTGATAAAGCCTTCAATGTGTAGCGAAGCGTTATGAGGTTGTTGGAAGGAAGAGTTGTCACTTTCGGAAAAAGTGAGACAAGGTGATGACTTTAGACTTCCAACCATGGCTTGAATTTGGTCTGTATTCAGGTTTGCAGGGACTGACGCCTCTTGGAGTGCTTGATCCAAGATAGTTTTATGAGAGGGCGATAGGCGCAAAAGCTCTAAAATGGATATAAGCGCAGGGGTTTTGTCTAATTGTTCCACAAGATTGTATTACTTTGGGATAGAGGTGGTGCCCTGTGGAGCTACCTTTATGGTGACCTTACCACGACGTGTAACAACATTACAATTTGAGTTGGGATTCTTGAAAGTTATAGTTGCAACTTGTTCATTGGCATCATATAGGTGATTTACAGTGTAATTATACGCAGCCTGTGTATAATCAGTGGTATCAATGCCTCGCCTGGAAGTAGAAGGACCCCTTTGATCTTGTGATGGAAGTGGATTTTTGAACATCAGATGATCATTATTTGTTGTTTTCGGGTCATGTCCTTCTATTTCAATTTCTCCTCGGTCAATAAGATCCTGAATAAGATCTTTTAATCGGTGACAATTACTTGTCTTGTGTCCTCTTCCTTGGTGGAAATCACAGTGTTCAGTATCTCTCCACCATGTAGGTTTGACCTGAGGCTCATAGTTTGATGTTTTAGGGAGAGTGACCAAATTTTGAGAAATGAGTTGTCGTAATACTGTTTCAATGGGTTCCCCTAAGGGAGTGTATGTGTGTTTCTATTTTTGCTGACGAGGTCTTGGTTCATCGTGAGATGTGATGCGACCTTGATTCGAAGGAACATTCATGTTGTTCTGAGGTGAAGGATTTTGTCCTGCAAACCG
This sequence comes from Cryptomeria japonica, assembly GCF_030272615.1. Lineage (NCBI taxonomy): Eukaryota > Viridiplantae > Streptophyta > Pinopsida > Cupressales > Cupressaceae > Cryptomeria > Cryptomeria japonica. The sequence goes on along the minus strand of NC_081409.1, from coordinate 242,358,337 downwards.
AACCACAGGTTGTGCATTTTGTATAGTCCTAGCATCCACAACCCCATCGTTGACGATATTCTTATTTTTGTTCCAGAAGCTTGGTTTATCACTATTGAAGCATGGGCGAGGACCATCCTTTGGTTCATTATAGATTTTGATGAGTCCTTTTTTGATAAGTGCCCTTTCACATTTCAAACCCTTGGTGATCATATCATTAAAAGAGTCTGTGTCTTTGACATCCAGGTGAAATTCCAATTCTTCGTTTAAGTTGGAAATGAATATTTCCACTAGTTCTTGTTCAGGTAACTGAAGAGAACGTCTGCTAGACATTTGGCACCATCGTTGTAGGAATACTGAGAATAGTTCACCTAGTTTTTGTTTGGTGTTGCACAGATCAGCCATGGTGATGTCGCGTTCAATATTATGGGAGTAATGAGCGAGGAATTTCTGGATAAGTTCCTCAAATGTTCTAATGCCACCTGATAGTCGGGAAAACCATGATGTGGTTGCTCCTCCCAAGCTTTGGGGAAAAATGCGCACTAGGTAGGTGTCTTCATATGCCACTTCAAGACAAGCGGAATGAAATTCTCTGACATGATCGCGGGGATCTCCCTTTCCTCTATATTTTTCGAATTTGGGTGTTTCAAATCCTCGTGGAAAAGGTGGCATATAAAGATTCCTATCAAAAGGATAGGGACAGATGTCATTGAGTGAGAATTGGTTAGTTTTGACACCACTATGAAGTTGTTGGGCGAGATTCTCGACTTGTTGCCGCAACATCTCCATTTCAGTTGGAGGACGAGGTGGTGGGTTACCTCAAGGAATGTTATATCTGATGGGATCTCTACCTCTTTCCTCTTCATGGCGACTTTGTCTTTCTGATGCTTGTCTTAATTGGGCAAGATCAAAGTCAGAGGGGAGTTTTGCTCCTTCTTGAGCGAGTTTTAAGAAGTGAGCATCCGCATTGCTCCTGAGTATTTCATCAAACAATCTGTTAAAGAGAGGGTTATGCTGAGCCCTTTCTATTGTTGCGGGAGTAGGAGTACTTGGGTTTTCGTCATTCGCATTTCCTCCAAGTGCTTCTTGAAATTCATTGAGATTTTCCTCTTCTTCTTCTTCCATTTCTATTTCTCGTTGCCTTGACTGTGATCGAGTTTGAGCCATTTTGCTTACAAGCTTTTGTTGAAGTTGTGTGAATAATGATGATGAGTTGTTTGATGATATGAAAGATTGATGTTTGGTGAATTGTGTTGCACGTGGATCTCTAGCACTTTTAAGGTAGATGTAACCGAAATTCCTTCTTTGAATTGCTTGTTTGTTTGATAAGTTTTGATGTGATAAGGTGTAGAGAAATCTGAGATGTGTTACAGATTGAACTACCTAGTAATGAGAGGATTCACTCATGAACTAGTTTTAACCTGCGTAGATGTGTCTCTTAGGATGAGCTTATCCTAGATGTAGAAACAATCTAAAAAGTGATGTGATGTTTTTGATTCAAGCAATATCTAAAAAGAGAACTTGGGACAAGAACCTCTTAATGTTTTGAGAGTTGGAACGGATTGATGATGAAGTGATGATGGATGAAATGGATGAAAAATGTTTTCAACTTCAATAAAAACTTTGTGTTACAAATGGGACAAACTCTACCTCTTCCCTTTTGGGTGTTGGTGGTATTTCTCGGGCTGTGTTGTAGGTGATACAGACGTTTGGGAAAAAGTTGGGATTAATCTTACCTCCTTGGTTTTTGTGATAACTCAGAGCTCTATATTGCATAAAAGCTCTGCGGTTCAATGATTTTGAATCAAATTCGTTTGTTTTGCCTTGAAGGTAGAGGCGCATGTCACACAAGAAAACTTTATGGGAGACAAAGATTTGTCTATTTATATAGAAGAATTTCCTCCTTTTGATCAAAGCCTTTGAGTTTAATGGTCTTCTTTTCAAGTTGATATTCTGATGACGCTTCTTCTTTTGCAAGATGTGAAGAATGGTCATAAAGTTTTTGATACTTTTGTTGTTTGCACTTTGTTGTTGGTGTGTTTGGTTGGATGAATACTTTGTTTTTGGAAGTGATTTTCTGATTTTTCTTTGACAAGAAAACAAAGCAAGCACACAAACACAAGAATGTTGCCTAAAAGGCACAAATGAGTATGGGTCTAGATCAACCCAATCCTTAGACTTGTATATGACCCTTCCTTTAGATGTATTTTTAAGGTGTATTTCCAAAGCCTGAAGTCAGCTCAATTTGCACTTGGTCTTTAAAACGAACACACTTCAAACACTTTTTATCCCTAAGGTCAAATGGCCAGTTGTGATAAATTTAGCCCACATCTTGATATTTCTTCGACTTTGGTACTACATACCTTATGAATCCCGTCGTGGCAGGTAAGGATGTGATATACTAAGTCTTGCACGAGCATAACAAATAGATGATCCCTATGATGGGGGAGTCACCACTTTTATCAAGCCATAAGTGACTTTTCAAAAAGCTATGTTTCTACTCAAGGAAATATGTATGGTGAGTATCTTGGGAGCAAAACCATCTATGCTCTTGCACTAAATTATATCGCAAATATCCTCAATCAATAGAACGGGTGGGCTACTACTTAAAGGTGTTTAGTCATGTTCAATATTTTTGGACATAAGTTCATTCTGCAGTGACTCACTTAAGAGCCTTGTAACTGGTGGTGGGGCCCATTTGTCCTTTCGGCCAGTTACACTATAAAAACAGCTATACCCAAGGCCACAACTTTCGCTCTCACCTGATTTCTATAGCGGCTCGAAGGATTTACCACGCGAGGTCATTCCCAAGAGTGATGTGTCTCTTGGCAGGCCTCTCTTAAAAAGATAAAATTTTGAGTGTTACTAACACTTTTCTCTTGCACCTAGGACCACGAAAGCCAAGGGAGAGGATAGTGTGTGTTAGAAGTAGGACCACTCGACCGAATTTTTGCACAAGCATGCCAAGCACGAAAAACACTTGTTCTTTTTAACCCATCATCGCAATGTGGTCTAACTATTTGGAGATATTGCTCCAACAATCATGATGTTCTTTTTAACTTCAAAGGCAATATGTTTAAGTAACTAGGAAAATAAAATCCTGGTCAACTTAATAAAAAGCACGTTTGCATGAAGTAAATCGCTTGCGAGAATTGGAACAAGTGGATTGTAAGTTTTAATTGCACCAAAATTTGAAGTGTGGCTTGTAAATTCTTTTGTTTGATGCAAGAAAATGGAATTGTTGATTTTAAGTCCCAAATGAAGTGTGTTTCCTAATTTGCAAGAAAACAAATGTTGTTTTGTTCAGTTTTAATGCACCAAAGACAAGTGACCCTAATTAGAAAGCACGGAAATTTTCTTTGTTCAAGTTTTAAAGCACCAAAAAGAAAGTTTGTGGTTTTTAATGGTGAGTTTTAAACCTGCACAAACAACAACTAGTCAGTAAAATCCATATCCAAGGGGGGCTTCCACAAGCCTAAAATTTTTCACTTTTTCGGTTACAAGATTTTTTTTACAACGTTCTGTTACAATAGCACTAGTCTATGTTTGAACAGAGGCGCTATTTAACACAAACGCGCTAAAAGAAAGGGAAAGACAGAGAGGCAAAAGCGCTGAAACCGGGTGAATAGCGCCAAAACAATGTCAAAAGTGCCAAAACAGTTCCAAAAGCGTTGAACTTGATACAATAGCGCTATTGTAAGAACAATAGCGCTAAAACCATAAGTATCGATAGCACTAGAGCGAGTTCAATAGCGCCAAAACGCAACCTGTGTGACAGTTTAAACATTCAAACATGTTATTGATTAAAAATAATGATCTTTTTGGTGTTTGGATTCACGTTGAGTTCACCAAATGATGCTTTGCAAAATGGACAAGGTTAGCAAATGACCCACAAGAAACCAGAAAATCGTTAGTGTTAACCAAAAACTAATCTAAACAGGCATATCAAAAGAGACATTAAAATCATGCTAATATATCTAACAAATGAAACAAAGATAATGAGGCATCTCCAAATGCCTCTTAGCATGCTCTTAGCTCCTTCTCCCTTGTTCCTCTCCTCTCCAAGTTCCAAAATAGTGTAGCTCTCAGCAGCTTTTTGCACTATGGATGCTTATGGAGGATTGAGATTGAAATATTGCTCTAAATGTAAGTAAAGAAGCTAATATTAAGCTATTGATACTAAAATGATTTATTTTAACCAAAATGACAAGATTTTAGTTTGCTATGCTAAATGCTCTCTAAAATGCCTATAGGTTAAATGCATACAAGTTTTCAGGATCTGGAGTATGAAGGAATGGGCTCTATTTATAGGGAAAATGGAGCAATGGATGGTTGAGATTGAGCAATCTCAACAAGGGTCAGGATTGAATTATTTCAAATCCATGTGAGGGCTTTCAACCCAATCCCAGGATGACAAGTGTCAATGTGAGATAGGTTGAGAGGAGAGGGAATAAGCATTAAATGCTTGATATGACCTTGGGAGTTAAAGTCAAGGTTAGTTGAATGAATAAACTCTTTATTCAAAGAATAAAGCTTTTATCCAATGGATAAACTCTTGTGCAAATGTGAAAAGAATGAATATGGTCAAAACAATAAATGTTTGGGGAGACAAGTTTGAAATAACCATAAATGGTTATGTAAGAGCCATAAATGGTCATGTAAGAGCCATTAGTGGTCTTGGAAGACTTTGGGGGTTAATTTGTTGAACACACAAAGCATTAAATGTTTTTCAAAGACTTTTGAAGTCCTTGAGAAGTGACTTCATTTTGCTTAGGAATGTGACAATAATTAGGGGATGGATTAGGCTAATTAGGAAGGGGTTAGAAGAATCTAGAAGGGGATTAGATTTTTGCAAGTGGATTTGGTGGGTGAGGGAAAATAGGATTTTATTAAAATAAAAATTCATTTATTTCAATAAATGTGTGCAAGTTGCATTTGTAGGAAAATGCAAGTGGGGGAGGATAATGATTTAAATAAATGTTTTATTTAATTTATTTAAAAGAGGAATAGGGGGTTTTAATTAAATAAATAGATTTTATTTATTTAATTGGTTGTGAATTTGATTAAAATAAATTGAATAATTTATTTAATTAATAGAAGAATGTTTGGGAATAAATTAATTAAATATTAATTTAATTAACTGGTGGCTAGTGGATTTTTAATCAAATAAATAACGAATATTTATTTAATTAAGCTGGACAGATTTGTGTGACTACAACATCTAATTAGGCCAGCCTAATTGATTTATTTTCTTTGAGTGAATGATATATAAAGGATGAGATGTTTTGGAGGATGGTATGAGTTTAATGAGAAGTTGTGTATGGTGTATTATGTAAGTAAAATGGTGTGAAATTATAGATTACTAGTAATGAAGTAAGTTTCAGATGTTTAGAACAATGAAATGTAATCAACATTTCAAAGGATACACTTCTACTCAATTCAACAATAATTATTCTTTGTAATTAGATCTATTGTATCAAACCCTAAAGAAGTGATCTTCATGGTTTTGCAATTCCATTGTACCTTGCCCTAAGGTTGTGTGTCTTAGCCTACAAATCCAAATAAGGAGCAATGACTTCCTTGGCCTAGACTCTAAAACTTTGTAATCACTTTTCATATAGTGAGATAGTTCTCACTTTGGTTCTTCCCTCATTGAGTTTACCATGTAAAATCTCGGGATCCTTTTGTGATTAACCTTTTGTTTTTAATTGTTTACTTCTACACATGTGATAATTGGAATGAATGGTTAAGTTTCAATATATGTTGATTCACCCCCCCCTCCCCCCTTCCTCATTCATTTTTAGAGACCCCCTTACAATTGGCACTTAATGAGTACAAAGCATAGACAAGTCCAAATGGAGTGAAAAATGACACTTTGTAATGAAAGCATGAAATCAGCTCCATTGGATTAAGAGTGAATGGAAAAATGTGTTTGCAGATTTAACAAAAAATATGAGAGGAGAAAATGAGGAAAAGTTAAGACCCCTAGGTTGGAAAGAACCAAGGGCTAAAACTCCATGTCACTAAGGTCTTAAGTCAAGTGAAGGCACAGACCAAGTCAATGCCATAGGAATCCAAAACAAAGTGAACTGTCAACATATAGAGGTATCTATGTAGGTTTTAAGGTTCCACCATGCTAGCAAAAAAATCCCAAGATTCAAGCCTAAATTACTCCAAATTGATACCAAAACAACAAAATATCAAGCCAATTTCTTAGGAAATTTCAAATATTAGATTTAGGAATACAAAGGCTGCCAAAATTATCACACCATGAAGATATTTAAAAAAAAAAATCAAACAAGGAGTGTCAAGGTTAAGATTGAAAGTTGAAAATGCTAGATTATGAAGTGGATTTAATGCCAAAACTCATATTTTTAAATATTACAAATTTGTGTTTGCAAAGGTCCAAAACCATTCATGTCAAAATAGATCAAACTTCAAACACCAATTCCAATCAATTTGTAGATTTGCCTCAACTCCAAAAGGAGATTTAACAAAGATTTATTTGCAAAAAATAAAGGAATCTACAAATATTAGTAAATAATTTGCAAATTTTCCTCTAGAGACATCAAATATTTTCAAATATTGCTCCTCAAGGACTAATCAAAGCTTAGATCAAATAATTAGGCCTCATTTTAATGGATGTGATAAATAATATTTGGGAAAATACATGCAAATATTTTTTGAATATGTAAGAATTTGCCAAAATGATTTCTATATTTGGACAAACTTGTAAAAATTATACAAATATGCTTAAATGAATAAAAATTTGTAAATTTTGAACAAAATTCATTGATTTTTTTGGTACTCTATGGTAACTTGCAATCTTCTAGCTCCATTTTGTAAATCTCACCTCAAATATTCATGCCAATTTTTCTTGCAACTTCATTTACTTTTCCTTTCCACTAGAATGGCTCTAATACCATGTGATATTTAGCCAATAAATTAGGCAAATGGAAACAACAAAGAGATAGAATTGCAAACAATGAAGATGATAGAATTGCAAACAATTAAGATGATTGCATAGAATGATTGAGCATATAGAAGAGAAGTGGAAGTATATAAAGAACAAATGTCCTACCTACCACCCTACCTAATTGGCCACATGCCACATGGACATGCCACCTAAGCACCTAAGCATGATTGCACACAAACACCTATAGCTTTATTAATACTTTCCAAATACCATACATAAATTAATGAAGATATAATCTTCTCATCTATTTTTTCTCTAAAAATTTAATAATTAAACAAGTTTAAGTTGATAAATGAAAATAAAAATGTAACAACAATGCAATATATTTATCATTTAAAAACTTTCTATGGGAGAAAATGTAACAATAATGCATTAATAATATCAGCTATAGAAATTGCTCCCTTCATGATGATCATTAATAACACTAATCATGCATCTTCACACTTAGATGTTAAGAAACATAGAAATGGACTTATACCTTTATTTTTCAAGAACTTAAACTAGTAGGATTAGAATACATTTTTTAAGTGGAACATAATCTCCTATCATCTAAGTGGAAACATATCACTCCAAGATTTTTATCCCTTAGCACAAATATAAGAGTATTTAAGCTAGAGGACTATATGAATTGACAATTAGTGGGAATAAATTTCTCTAGTATAAAGAGATGGAAAGAGATCTAGTTCAAATTATCAAATGAGTCTTCAATTATATTATTTTTTCCTATATGAGATGGTTTTTTCCCTAGACAAAATTATTAGGTGTGTCGTCAAAACTATTAGATAGTTCCATACCTAGCCAAAATTTTCATCTCAAGACATAACTCCATCTTGTTTACCTCTCATTCATCTTAGCTACTTGAGAATTCACTTACGGTAGAATTAATCTCTTAAAAAAATTAGTATAATTTGTTTTTTTAATAAATTATCTATCTTCTCTAGCATCTTCATTTCATGTCATTGTATCAATATCTCTTTCATAAGGCTACTATCCTCCTTTCTTGAACCTTTTTTCTTTCATACAACCAACACAACCACAATATTAGAATTTTTTAATATCTATTTATATATAATTTAGCAAATTCTACTTATTGGAAAGTATTGAATTAAACTTCATTTGTCAAGGGATTTGATGTTTTTTTCAAGTATTAGCATGTGTTGTTGTTAGAAAAAAAAAAGTATAACAATAACATACTTTGGATGCAAATAAAAACATGGAAATTTATCCTTGAAACCTTAGTTTGGAGAAAGTCATCAATTGAAGGAATCAATTGATCTTTTCCCTTTGTTCTTCACCTTGGACATTTATAAAGAGAAAATTTTGGGGTGTTCTTATAGCAATCACTAATTTTCCACACTTCACTCAACTCTATGTGATCTCACAATTTTATTAATAAAAAATAAATGAATTAACTTATTACTCACTTAACATTCATATATTTATAATTGGACTATGTCTCTTATACTATTTTTGGGTTGTTTCCTCAAATCATGATATTTGAAAGAACTCCATTTTGCATGGAAGAATCATGATAAAGTACCCCCATCTAACATAAACAAACCAAATTTCTTACAATAGTAATCTCTTTGTCAAAAACAAAAATAATCATGGTTACTAACAAACTTGTTAATGGAAGGGATGAAATTGCCAATTTACAAGGACAAAATTACCCTCGTGATTATGTGGTGATATAAAAAGATCCATGTGTATAAAATAAAACTCTTCTTCATTTGATGAAAGTGATGTTTTACTTATCTATGTTGATCATAGTGGGAGAAAGATACCATTTTTTTTTTCTATGCATGATTCTCTCTAACATATCTTTCCTTCTTAGAGTAATAGCAAAAGAGGGGAAAATAAATGAACAATTTTGAACCAATCTAAATATATGATATTTGAATCCACAACACAAACAATAGTTGAACCATAATATTTTCCTATCAACCTATTAAGTAATAATAATAAAAAAATCATTTCATGTATCTTGAGACAAACTCCTCTCATGTTCCTTTTATGGCTCCTCATTATTTTACTACAATCAAGGAAAGAGATTTTGCATGTTTCTTTTTGTTGGTCCATGTGACTACACCTATATCATATCTAGAAGTAGAAATTATATCATCTAAAAAACTACCCAATCTAAATTTGCAAATCCACATAACATATGAGCTTTTCTTCTATTATACAAAATGTCAAATTCAAGTGTCCATAAATCACATATCTCTACCCTCTTCATTGTTGTCCAATGTTCTATATTTGGTGATGTAATGAGTCAAGAAATGAAACTCACAACATAACTCAAATAAAGTCTAGTGATTGTAGATATATTAAGCTCCCCAATAGTTGCATGTACTACCTATCTAATAATTATTGTTTCTTAAAATATTTAGCCCTTTCTCCATAGATGTAGACAAGATTTTACCAAATTTTGTTTCAAATATATCAATCAAACTCTTTATATATTTGTTTTGTGAGATAAAAATGTTGCCACCCATTTGCCAAACTTCTACACCTAAGCAATAATATAGGAGGTCGAGATCAATCATGTCAAAAATTATATGTACATTAGATTTGATTTGTTCAATAGCACATTTATCACTACCTATATAATAAATGGCATCTACATATGTGACTAGTGGAGTAATTTTTTTTAAATTGGAGAAAAAATTCTTACAATGAAAATTTTAAATATGTAAATCTAGTTTTTATTCATGCAACAATGCATTACCCATAAAATATCATGAGTATTTAATATCAACAATAATAAATTCAAAAATCTATAAATTTGCAACACTTAACACTAGATATATGTAAAAAATACTTTCAAAAAATCTCATCGGCAAAGAAAGGCTCAAGAATGTATTAATCATCAAAAATATAATATATATGCAACACTCCAAATCCCTTCAATATATAGCATTCTAGTTGCACTTATGTACATATGAAATAACATATTTAAATTATAATCTTATGACTTCAATATATAGATTAATGGAATAGGAACTTTTATGTAGTGATTATTCATATGAACCATCTAACCATAATAATGATATGTAATGTTTAGATTCTTTGTTGCATCGTCGTTATTGCCTTTCCCTCTCTTCTATGAGTGTTTGTGTTTTCTCTTATATTTAAATGAAAAAAAAATTATACACCCTTTATTTCACTACTACTATATTTTTCCCTACCATTTATCTTATTGTAAGATCTTATAGCTTAAAACTTCAAACTTTAGGTCAACATTCATAAAATTAAAGTGATCTCCAATGTCTTTGATCTTGATTAAATGCTCTGACAATAAATATTTATTATACATCATAATCAAAAATAACATATCATTCAAGAAAAAGGCTCTACCCTTGTTTGAAGTATCACAAATGCTTTCAAATATTAATTAAATTCTGAACCTTATCTAGACTTTAAGAAGTCTTTCATGTTTTACAAAGAACTTGATAAACATTACTACTTATCTATTACATTCATCCAATTTATCATGTTCTTTACCATTTTTAGTTCCTGCCCTGCATGGAACTATTGGGGAGGCTTAAATTTAAAGCTTGATTAGTATGGTTTCTTTCAATAAATTCATATTACACTATGTGTTATGAGCAACTTGCAATTTTCTTCCCTAAAATATTGATGTGCATTATTTTGCTAGTCTGTGATTGGTGTTGATGAAGGCTGGCTCTGCATTCCCAGAACCCAACACCAGAGAACACACATTCTGTGAGGTCATGGGTAGTGTATAACAAATTATCATCGGGTTTGAACGCACATTTTGCGAGGTCCTGGGAAGTGCATAACAGATTGTCGTCGTGTTTCAAAGACAAGTGTCCTACATTTGAACAGTCCGTGGGAGCAAAGAATGCATACAGATGTTTTCTTCTATGAAACAAATGTGCAGTCTAGTATGAAGTTAAAAAATAGAGCATCGAAAAAAAAGGGCAAAGACGTTTCAAATAAACTTTCAATGACAGTGGCCGAGAATTGAGAGCATTCAAACAAGGTTTATACTTTCAGGGACTGTGGCCAAACCCCTAGATTACTTCAACAAATTAAGAGACCAATATGCATCGATTGGCTTCTGCCCAAGGTGAGTATGCCTTTCTTTTAAATCTACTCTGCGGGCCTCAATTTTGCTTATACAAGAAAGAACAATCAATTTGCAATTTATTTCTGACCATTTTATCCTAATCGTGACATTTCTACCTTAATCATATGTGCATAATGGCACATAACTGTTTTTGAAATACTAATATACATGTTGTATCTAATCAAACCAAAATAATCATCATACAGTATCAATTGGGCCTTAGAACTGTTGAGTTAAACAAATGCTATAAGCTCTTCCAGATCACCATTTTCCTCCCCATTTGCTATCATATCCTTTCTTGGGTCTGCTGATGAGATAGCACCTGATAATCCCATAGACCTTATTATATTGTTACCTTCAACAAATTTCTTCTTGTTAGAGATCAACATGTGAACAGGTCTTAAGCTTGCATTGTAACATTAATGTTTCTTTAAATAATCTGACTTTTGAAACATGGATAGCAGCCCTGGAACAATAGAATGATTGTGCATGGATCTGAAAATTGAGATAATGGATGCCAAACTCCTAATGCTTGCTTGGTAAGACAAATGTATTTGGATTTACCATTGTTGTAATTTTAATGATATTTGGCATCTGAATTCTGATGAGCAAAGTTTATATTTTCAGGAAGATGCGAGTTGCACGGCATGGATATTTTACTTTGGTATGTTTTCTATTTGATTAAGTATACTACCATGTACATGCATATGTCAACTGCAGTTATTCTTTACAAGCATTTCCAAATGTTGGTGTAAATAATTATTCATCTTGGATATTATTACACCTTACTTAAGTTTACTTAGGAAATGCATTTCATAGTAGTTTGGGTATGAGACACTTGAGTGTTTGTGCCACATTGGGATAGTGTGTGTAGGAGAATTTCCACCTTTTATGGTGTGATCTTGTTGTTACACTCCACATTCAGTGGGTGATCCACCTCATGTGGACTATTATATTGTTTCTCCTACCTACCCACACCTATTTCCTACCTACCCTTGTTTCTTATTGAGCCACATGTCATGTTTGTGTGCTCACATGTCCATATAGCCTTGCCTATATAAGCAAGCTCATATTCATTGTATGTATCGATTGATGATCCAGTTGATCAGTATTTTCATCTTGATAGAATACAGTTTATTTTTATCATATATTTTGTCTCTCTTATTTGTGCTTTCCATTGCCTCTTGATCTTGGAAAAATCTCACATGGTATCAGAGTTGTTCCATGTCTCACATGGTATCAGAGCCATTAGAGTGTCATTGGTTTGTTAATTGAGAGAAATTTGATGTTATTTGGGGTTTGCATTTTGGAGTTTTCTATTGCAGGTTATTATTAAAGCTTGATGGGTCAAATCTGAGGTTACCATTGGATTGAGGAGGACCAAGAAAGTCATTTTTTTCCTTTTGTTTCATCCAAATCAAACTTCGGAGGCCAAATCTAGAGGCATTTGAATTTTGACGCTGCAACAGAAATTTTCCAGAAATTATAATTTTGCAGGCATTTTTCAAATAGCGATATCTCACTCATCCGAACTCATTTTTTCGAGAAATTTTTTTTGTTTTGGGGTAGAACTTCATGATATGTACAGTGGTGCATAATTTTTCTAATTTTCGGATACAGGTTTTTTGGAAATCGTGAAATCGCAATTTTTACAACTTTGGAGGCTTCGTTTGGGCACATATGGACTCCTTTTCAGGTGCCATTTTTTTGAAAGTGCAAATTTTTTCATCTACTTTCATAATCTGCCATTTGTTTGCAGTGATATTAAGTAGAAATTGTACTTTCAGTATTTAGCCATTTTTGGCATATTTGGTACTCGTATTTTGCTTGGATCTCAGTTTAGATCACTAGCAGTATTTGTTGAAGTCTCTTATATCTCATTTTGAGAAGTTGTAAATAGAAATCAGAAGTCCACTTTGCCTTTGTTTTGCAAGTGGCCCATTGTATATGCACTAAGTATAAAGTACCAAAATCACCATTTTGAGGGGATTTCTTGATTGAGAATTTTGGGGGTTGTCTTGTGTGACTGTGCCTCTCTCTATCTTGTGTTTTTTCATTTTGGTGCTATGGGTTCTCCTAAATTTCCACTTTTAACTCCTCATAATTATGCATCATGGAAAATTAAGGCATGGAGTAAACTAATGGAAAAAGGACTCATTCATTATGTAAATGAAACTATTACAGCACCACCTGATCCTAAGGTTGATCCTAATGCTCAAATTGAATGGTTACTAAGAATGTTAAGGCACTTGGAACTCTTAGAAAGTATGTATTAGGTGACCTCATTTTTCACATTGATAAGTGTACAACAATTAAAGAGGCTTGGGATATTTTTAAAAAATTGTATGGTCAAGTTGATGAGATTAAGGGCTACAAGCTTGATAGTGAACTCACAACTTTAGATCCCAAGGATTTTGATACAATCCAAGATTATGTCACAAAAGCAACTGCACTAAGAGCAAAGCTAAAGGATTGTGGAATTGACAAAAAGGATGCTCAATTGGTTTATAACTTGTTGGACAAGCTTCCTTCAGAGTATGCAACCTTTGTATCTAGCTTTCACACCCATAGGTTAGCTCAAGGTTCCTCATACACTTCTCCCTCATTTGATTCATTCACGGAGATGTTGATACTTGAGCAATCTAAGTTGACCATGATGGGGATTCTCAAATCTTCAAAGTCACAAGCTTTGGTGGCTAATAAAGGGAATCAAAGCAATCAAGGAAAAGGCAAAAATCAAAAGAAATCTAAGTCAAAACCACATCAAGATGGAGCACAATCTTCCTCTCCACAACAAGGTGATTCACCATTCTCACCTAAGAGGAAATCATATAAGGACAGTCTTTTTTGTGGATATTGCAAGAAGTCAGGACATGATGAACATCATTGTTATAAGAAGGATATTGATGAGTTGAAGAATCTTCTTGAGAAGAATAGAATCAACCTACCTTCTAGAATGTCTACATCGGCTTCTTCTTCCAAGGATAAAGGAAAGGATCACTTTTTGGGGATAGATAAAGGAAAGGGGCAAGCTCTTTGTGCTACTCCAAGTCATGATTCAAGGAGATGGCTTCTAGATTCAGGGGCTTCTCATCATATGGCATCTTCACAGTCTATGTTTTCTACATTTGAGCCTTGCCACATGCCATAGATTTTGATGGGCAGTCATACATACATGGATGTGATTGGGAAAGGATCTATTGCCATTGGAGATAACTCCTTCAATGATGTGTTGTGTGTACCCCACTTGACAAATAATCTTCTTTCCATCTATCAAATCACACATGGGGCAACTAGGAAAACTGTGGAGTTCACACCTGATTCAGTTATCATTAGAGACTTGGAGAGTGGAGCTATCATTGCGACCGGGGTGGTTGATCATGTATCTCGGTTGTACTCTTTTTCAGATTTTGGTCCTATTGATAAGTTTGGTTCTTCCTATGTTGATGATTCAGATTTTGAGGAGAACTTTGGGCATTTGAACTTGGGGTTTCTCACATGTGACCCCATTCTTGAGCCTTGCATTTCATCTCCTTCTATTGATATCACACCACTTATTGCACCTAATGATGCAGCTAGTGTGACAGTTTTGCCTTCTTATGAGTCAGTGCAGCAGGATATTTCATGTCTTCCAACTTCAGTTGATTGGGATGCCTACTTGACAGACATTGCAGGTTTGTTTGTGGACTCCTACATTGAAGATTTGGGAGACACCATTCATGATATTCATCTTCTCTTTGATGAAGATGATCCTTCTTTGATTGTTGCGAGGGATAACTCTGACCCTCTTGTGCATTCTCTACATGATCAATCTTTAGAGGTTGACATGATTGTGGATACTTTTGCACAACACTTGGAGGAGGTCTCTTTATCTTTTGAGGAGACATGTGAGTCTTTGGATATTGTTCTACATTCATCTCCACTAGATCTTGGAGTGCCTTTTTCAGCAGTGTGGCACAATTTACCACCTTTGGAGGGGGTACCTTTCAGCATTGCCATGGGGACACTTGAGCAGTTTTCAGAGATTCCTTTCATCATGAGTATTTTTGCTTCATCTTCCCTTCATGGTTGGGGAGACTTCATGGATACACCTTTGGTTTTGTTTCTTCATAAGGGGAGGAATGTTGTTCGACGTCATGGAGTAGTTTCTTCATTCATCTTTGAGCTTCTATCATTGGTGCAAATTCCGGATTGAGGGGGGGCTTCCTAGACTCTCTTCTTCTTCTTTCATATGGTGGGGACTTTTTCTTCACATGGGGTTTTCTCCTTCACATACTTCTATGAGAGTTCTTTGTATCTAGTTTTCATCTCTCTTTTGGGGGAGGGTTTTTTCCCATTGGGTTTTTCTCTCTTTCCTCGCTTTGTGAGAGATTTCCTTGCATTGGTTTTCATGCATTTGCATTTGTACATGGGTACCTAACATGGCCTCATAGCCGGGACCCATCTTGCATTGCTTAGTTGCATTGTAGACTTTAGAGCATTCCCCTAAGTTGCACTTAAGGGGGGGTGTTGGTGTAAATAATTATTCATCTTGGATATTATTACACCTTACTTAAGTTTACTTAGGAAATGCATTTCATAGTAGTTTGGGTATGAGACAATTGGGTGTTTGTGCCACATTGGGCTAGTGTGTGTAGGAGAATTTCCACCTTTTAAGGTGTGATCTTGTTGTTACACTCCACATTTAGTGGGTGATCCACCTCATGTGGACTATTATATTGTTTCTCCTACCTACCCTTGTTTCTTATTGAGCCACATGTCATGTTTGTGTACTCACATATCTATATAGCCTTGCCTATATAAGCGGGCTCATATTCATTGTATGTATCGACTGATGATCCAGTTGATCAGTATTTTCATCTTGATAGAATACAGTTTATTTCTATCGTATATTTTATCTCTCTTATTTGTGCTTTCCATTGCCTCTTGATCTTGGCAAAATATCACATGGTATCAGAGTTGTTTCATGTCTCACACCAAATTATATCTTATTGTTTGTCCTGCTACAGGAGGGTTGGCACAGAGGCCTTCAATCATTGAAAGTCAATACCATTGATAAGTTAAAGAATTCACTTCATGCATTAGAGCAAGAGGTGAATGGGTTATGTGTTTAAGAAAATCTTTCTGAATTTACAAACCTTCCAAGAATGTCAAATATGTATATGAGATCACATAGGAAGTCATATATATAGGCATGTGAAAATGTTGAATTTGGATCATTCCTTAAGTGGAGTAATATCTTTTGTTCCCAGACTGATTATTTTACTGTATTGAACATTGTTAAGGTTATGCGTTCCCAAAACTTTTGGGACTTTTATACTTGCTCTTTCCAGTAATGTCTGACAGGTATTTACTTCCTAATTTTTCAGTGTCTCATCTCATTCAAATATTCAGTTTAGTTTTCTTTGTTTTCATAACCTTTTTGCAACATGTTTTATCATACAGAAGATGGACAAAAATATCTGGACATAGAAAGTGTCTGTGTGAGTTGCTAAAGTTGGGCGTCTCTCAAATACAGAGAGCACATCAAAGCTCAATAACATTATTTGAAATGCATTACTTTTCATCTTGTATCTTGAAGTTTGCTTTCATATTTCATGTGATTTGTCTCCAGTCTGCTTTTTGACTAAAGTAACATTATTTCAATGCATCATTTTTCATCTTGTATCTTGTATCTTGAAGTTTGCTTTCATTTTTCCTGTGATTTGTCTACAGTTGTTTTTTTATTGAAGTTTGTTCATGTTTTTATAACTAGGAGGATTGTAAAGCCATTATTCCTGACCAGCGGCAGTGTTTTCTAAGCTTTTTTAATAAGGTATGCTTGATATGCACATGTGACTTTTTTTTACTTTCTAGATAATTTATATTTATGATGATTGTTAATGTCTTTTTAAGTTTTGATATAGATCAATTATCCAAGCTTTGATATTTATGATTCATCTGATGCATGGCCTTTGCTTTTGGATGATTATGTTGAATGGGCACAAAAAAGGTTGAGATGAGACAACCACTACTTAGCACTAACTAGATGCATACATTGCTTTTGCTTCTCAAACTCAGTTATAAAGCATTAAATATTACTTATGGAAAATGGCATTTCTTTTTGAAAAAATGTCATTTTTCATTTTCGGTTCTGATGTTTGGTTCTCAGTTCTAACTATTAATCTATTTTTCTCCATATTGGGACAGTAATTTGGAATGAGAACAGTGTGGTTGTCCATCTGATGACTTGTTATGTTCTAGCTTGTCATATAGAAATCTTTCAATATTGTGAAAATAAAGTATTTGTAACTTATGTACATAAAATTTAGAAAGTCTATAAATAGATTTAGTGCTTTTTCCTATTTGTACTATTGTAAAATATAGTAAATGTTTGACTGCTTGTTGTAGACACCTAAAATTGTCATGTCTAATTAAATAAATATCTTTATTTATTTAATTATTTAAGCCTAATTCTTCTATTAATTAAATAAATCTTTATTTATTTAATTAATTCATTTATCCTCTTCTAGCCTTATTTCTCATTTAAATAAATACATTTATTTATTTAAATTATCCTTTTCCTAAATTAAATAAATATTTTATTTATTTAATTGATCCCACTTCCTCTATTAATTAAATAGATCTTTATTTATTTAATTAATTCATTAACCTTTTCTACCCGACACATGTCATTCATCTCTTAATTCATACACTACCTACCCTTTCATTATTTTATTATTTCTTCTACTTACCCTCTAATCATAGCCGACCATTTATCTTTTACACCTCTCAATCTTATCCCTCCATTTCATATAGTGTCTTCTATATAAGAGGATATTTCCTTCATTATCAACCCGAACTAACTACTTGATGACTGGACTACACTATGGTTTTGCACTTTCATATGTGATCCTACTTGCAACCACATTTTCGTTCTTTGTTGAGTTCTTGTGCACATAAAATCTGAGAGCAAATATATCAAGCAAGATCAATAGAGATAGGAAGAATGGAGATCCAAACCCTATTGGACATGTGATGGTATAATCTTTGTGATTTCATTTGATTTGCATTGTCTTAGGTAATCTTCATATGTTATGGTGGATCTTTGTTGTTGTTAGGCTAGGGTTTTTGTGGTTGAATTCATGTAGTCTTTCAACATTGTGGTTATCCATTTTCACCATATACATTTTGGCACGCCCGGTGGGACTCTTGTCCCTTTTGCATTTAACATCTTTTGTTGCAGATTTTTGTTTTGAAGTTGCAGATCTAACGTTTCTGACAACATTTTGATATTTCGCGTCTACGCACTTTCGGATCGCATTTTTGATTTTCTGCCATGTATGTGACACCTGGAACCGCGTTTGCGTCTTCGACAATATTTTTTTTTTTTGCAGATTTCGGGAAACGTGTTTGTGTTCCTCAGCCGCGTTTGTGAAGTCGTCAAACACGTCTACATTCGATAGCCACGTCTGTGTCAGGTTTAGGCACGTCTGTGTGTTCTAGCAACGTCTGTGTCTGTGACAACTGCATTTGTGTTCTGTTGTTGCATTTTTTATTTCATTGATTCAATTTTTCATCATTCGGATTTCAGATCTGGTTTATTTTGGGCTAACATCTTCAGATCTAGCTAACAAAAGTGGTACAGCTTGTCTTGGAAGCAAAATCGTTTTGTTGAAGGCCCTTATTTCACAAAGTCTTTTGGATCTAAAATTTACCTAACTTGTGTGCTTGCAGGAAGAGGTGATTATTTCAAACAATCCAAACTACTAATAGATCTTTGTTGCAGGACCTTGGCAAGAGTTTTTTATCTTTTATTGTGTGCCTTGTTTTCATAGATTAGCAAACACTTCAATTGGTGCACTAAAATTGAACCATTGTCTTTTGTGTCTTGAGTAGTAGGCTCTTTTTGTTTAATCTTTAGAGGGCCTGTCTCCCCGTGTGGTCATTAGGACTACTAGTGAGGAGAGAACGACCCAAGTGGTAGCAAAAGAAAAGCCATCTTCTTCCAAACCACTATAAATAACTGTATCCATGGTGAAAACTATGGATAATGTGTGCTGATTAGTTCATACCGACACTATGTCTCCCCATAAACCCGTTTGATCAAATTTATTTGATCATTTGTAGGGCATAACCCCTACTGAATGGGAGTCTTCTATATTTACAGAGCTGAAAGTGCCCCATGTATGGCCACATGAGCGGATGCCCTTACTAGCACCTTTTTGTTTTAGAAGCCAAAATCCTTCTAGTTGTTGGGGCAGGAGGTCGGACCTCTGGTAGCGGCACACACACATACGGTTTTTAGTAGAGATACAAATTTCGCCATGAAGAGTTTTCGTGGCTACTGATGCTTGGCTACCCCAAGAAATGAGTGTCGAGGGTGGAGCCAGTGGGGTCAAGCATCTAAGTATCCACTCTGAATAGCATAGCCTCGAGGGAAACTCCATGTGGGATCAACAACTATTGTCTTGGCCAGCCATAAGAATTGTGCTTGACTTATTTTTAACATTCAAACATTCAAGACCAAACATCAAAACATTGTGTCTTTTGTGTCTTCAAGTGTATGCAAAACAATTTTACATCAAACAACACACTTGTCTTGGAGTCATTTGGAGTCTAAACACTTGCAAACATTGAGTCCTCATCAACATTGTGTCCTCTTGTCACGAAAAATAGTCAAACATTCAAATTTGGTCACAACAAGCAACTTCATATATTGGAAAAATTGCATAGATTTTGTAGAAACGTGTCTGTGTCTGACAGAACCACGTCTATGTCATATAACCGCGTCTGTGAAGGACAGAAACGCATCTGTGTCTTTTGAGCAACATTGCAACATCTCATAAATGTGTTTATGTCTGACAGAACCATGTTTGTGTCATTTAAGCACGTATGTGTCTGACGGAATAGTGTCTGTGTCATTTAAGCGCGTCTGTGAAGTATACAAGCACGTCTATGTTCAGGATCGAAAACCTTCATAATTCAGCAAACAAGAACAGTCAGTTTCAGACTTATTGAGCTTGCTAGGTTATCTCTCTGGGTTTTTCATCTAGCATGCAACCTGTCTTTGGGTCTCACAAAGTCCATCATTGCTTTACACCTTGCATTACATACACATTTGTCTAAACTTGAGTCAAAAGGTCACTTGCTTGTCCTCATCATACTTTGTCAACACACTACATACAACAACATTTTGCTGAGTGGTCCCTCATCAAGGTCTATCACCTTTGGGTCTCATTTGGTCTTACTTAGAGTCAAGGTCAACTTACCTCATCAAGAGAAACTATCATCTCTTTGGAAGCCACACCTACTCTACTACATACATACTTGGTCTTACACTTTGGACATTGCAAGTAAACCTCAGATTCATTTACATTTCATCCAACTCTTGGTCTTCCATACTCTTTCCATTTTCATCTAGTCTCACACATCTTGGTCAATACCTAGTTCATGGTTGAAACCCATTTCCAAAAATCTAGGAGAGAAGCTAAAGAGGCTCAAGAGTCCGCAAACATGAGTGTCTATGAGTATGACAATGATATCTTTTTCAATTCTGATCATAACACATTACCTGACATGGATGCCTATAGAAACATTCCAAATTTTGAGAACATGGACACTACAAACAACAATGATACACACAATGACAATATGGACAACTTCTCTGTACATTCAGCAGAAGTGGAAGACACCATTGTGAATCCCCATTTCAATCGATTGGTTGAGGAAATAATGAGGAGAGATAGACAATACTTCTTACAAGTGATGGCACAAAGTGGAACCAAGATCCTTCATGATTTTGACATGTCTCAAATAATGGAAAATCGACCTTTGCAACAAACTCACTCCAACATGGATCAAAGGAGGCCTAATAGTGGAGGCAATAGAGGACCACAATTGGTGCATGAATCACCATCATCTTTGTTTCAAAAACTAGAGGTCCCTTACACACATGGTCAAGCATATCATACTCACCTTTGCAGACCATTATGGAAGTCTTATGCAGAAAAATATGCTCAATCACATACCAATGCTAAGGATCAACCACCAAAGCAATTGGATATTCAAAGGCATGCTCAAAATTTGGACACAAGGAAACCCCGCGTCAAATTTGGGGGCAACACACTAGAACAAACTCATGACATTCCTATAGAGTATGGTATACATGGACAAAGAAAATATGTTGTTCCTCAACATGACTCTATACCTTGTGGTCCATATACACAGCATCATTATATACCTCCTCCATATGAACATGTGTATGATCAATATCATCCATATATGCAACATGCTCCTCCTCCAATTGGTGCCTCAAGCATGGGGTATGGTCCAAGAAGTCGATCTCCACCTAAGAGCAATTTGGAACAGCAAATCAAGGATTTACAAAAGAAAATGGAGGACATAAATACCCCGAAGCCAACATACACAATGAGAGACATATGTCCCTGTCCATTTGACAAAAGCATTCCAATGCCTCCATTTCCTACACACTTTGTGACGCCTGAGTTTGATAAGTATAGAGGAAAAGGAGATCCTAAGGCACACATAAGACAGTTTTTCATAACTTGCATTGAGGTAGCAGCAGAAGAGACATATTTGATGAGATTGTTCCCACAAAGCTTAGGTGATCAAGCTATGGAATGGTTCTCTCAGCTTCCACCTGGAATTAAGTCATGGGGTGACTTAGCAGAGGCATTTATCCAACATTTCTCATACAACATAGAGACAGACATATCAGTCACTGCCTTGTGCAACACCAAGCAAAGGGATGGAGAGTCTTTTTCATCATTTTTACAAAGATGGAGGAATTTAGCCAACAGATGCTCTTGTGAAATTCCATAGAAACAAATGGTAGAGATGTTCACCCAGAATGTTAACAAAGACATTGGCTATGATCTAAGGAAAGCTTGTTTGTCCACCTTCAAGGACATCATTGAAAAAGGCTTAGTGACAGAAAAGGTCCTAATTGAGCAAGGAGTCATTAAGATATTCAAAGAAAACAAAGATGACTTTAAAGGAAAAGATAAGCCAAGATTTTGGAACAAAAACAAGAACACAGTCAATGATGGTGTTGTTGATGCCAATACGGTACGACCAAAAATCATTTTTTCTGGATCAAGCTCTACAAACAATCAAGTGAATACTCAAACAACTTCCAGATCACGAAGGAAGTACACCCCATTGAGAGAACTACTTGAGTCAGTTTTCAAGAACTTGGTGGCAAACAAAGTAATCACAGTTCCATATTTTCTTCCATATGAACCAAAGGTTAAACCAAATTGGTGGAATGATGATGAATATTGTGAATTTCATAAGAGCAAAGGACATAAAACAGGAAATTGTCATCGACTGAAGAACATCATACAAGATCTTATTGATAGAGGTGACAATGAGATTGAAGGACACTCATCCAATCAAGAACATGAGATGTTTAAGGAACCATTCCCAAAACATGACGAGGGAAAGGCTACAGCCACAGATGACCAAACCAACTATACCAGAGCATCCTATAACTACAATTCAACTATCAATCACATTTTGATGGACAATTATGTCTCTACCATTATCATCAAGGATAAAACGCCTGAGAATTCTACCCAAAGACCCAAAATTGTCCTAAAAGGCATTGGATCTTCTTCCGAACCTACCTCTGAATGTAATGTTACAAATCATCGAGGTAAATTCACTTTGCAAGGTGCTCAAGCTAAAAACACTGCTTCCTCATCAACCAAGCCTGAGTATGATCTTGTAGAATAGTTAGGGAAGACACCCGCGCTCATCTCCATCCTTGATCTCTTATGCATATCCCCCACACATAAAGCTATTCTTGACAAAATCTTGAGAGACACTGTTGTCCCTACTGATCTGAATGTGGACCAGTTTCAAGCCATGGTGGGATACCTTTCCATTCCACACTCCCTTACATTCACAGAAGCCGATGACACCTCCGTAAGTCAGCCACATAATGCACCGTTACACATTGAAGCCTTCATACACAAACATCAAATAAAACGAGTCATGATAGATGGAGGAGCAAGTCTAAACATTTGTACATTGAGCACTATTAAACAATTGAGATATTCTGATAAAGCTGTGAATTCTACAAACAAAATTACTATCAAGGCATATGATGACGAAGAGTGTTCATCCAAAGGCACAGTCACCTTACCTCTCAGAGATGGGCTAGTTACAAAGGATGTGATTTGTCAAGTCATAGACCTAGATCTCACATACAATATATTATTGGGATGTCCTTGGATTCATGAAATGAGGGCAGTCCCATCTACATACCACCAATGCATTAAGTTTCCTCACAATGGAGTTGAATTAACAGTTAATGGAGATCCTAATCCATTCATATACTGCAATAACTTGAGACCGAAAATTGATACGATCATTCCTAGTAATCGCGAAGTTGCTCCTTCTTCTGCATACATTGATCCTGAGTCATTAAAACCTTTGACATCAAAACAAGGTAAGCTTAAAGACAAATTTTAGGACAAGGGCATGGGTGAATACACTTTGAATCAAACCATGTACTTACAACAAGTCATGAGTTCACCAAAAGAATATGGAAGACCACATCCTAATAAGTAGGTATCTATCATTATACTCAAATGGGACCCTACTATCTTTCAAAGATGGGGTGAACTGGAAAAGGAAGACTTATACAAAATGCTTTACAAAGACCTTGAAAATAATACACAAGATCACATCAGTATACCATGTGAGAAGTATGGCAAAGGGTTCAAGATTTTACAAAAATTTGGGTATGATGGCAAAATCCCTCTTGGGTTAAGAAAGGAAGGCATCATTGAACCTTTACAACCTGAATTGGTATTCAAAAAGGAACGCTCGAAGGGACTTGGTTTCATGACTTCCAAGGTCCACACTCAAAGAACAAAAGAAGCATTACAAATCAAAGCTACCAAAATACAATAAGAGAATTGCTATTCCACAGACTCCAATGAATGGGAATGGGGTTCAGACAAATCCTTCAGTGAATACGAACTCACCGAGACATTCAGAGAGCCAGATGAACCCACAGAAGAAGAGGAATTTTATGAAAAATTCAAAGTTGGTCAAGAAACAACCTCGAAGGATCCCATACAGTCCTTGCCTCTAGGTCCTAGGTTGAAATCACATGGAATGAGAACACTTGTCCCAGAATGCGCTACTAGTGATGATAATTTGGATTTGTTCATGATCGAGACAGATGAGGAGAGTGCCAATGATGACCTTGATAACTACCTTGACATACCTGAATATAACCACATCTTCACTCTTAGCCCTGCTAACTTCGAAGACATCAAAGGCCTTCCACTTGTTCACCACCAACTCATTGACTGGGACCATGAAGGACCTACACAGTTTGACACATTCCAAAATGATGAAGCTTTTATTGACTATCTTGGCATACGAGATGATCTTCCCCTTGGGGACCATAAAGCAGGATACACTATAGAACTCAATAGCGTGGCATATTTTGGTGAGTGTGTCGGGCCTTCTAGTTGCAAAAATATAAAAATAAAAACAAACCAAGGGTCTTATGGCAAAAACCACATTGTGGCATTGTCTGACCCCAAAAAAGTAAAAAGAAAGGACGTATATGAGGGCGAAAACCTCTCTGAGGCACTCGAAGATGGAAGGCTCGACATTCTCCCAACATCATATGAGGAAAAGTCATCAATGTTGGTAGAGGAGACTATCAAAACAAACATTGGCACAGAAGAAGTTCCACACAACATATTCCTGGCTCAATCTTTGACAAAGTCAGAAAGGTCAAAATTCACAAGTTTCTTCATGGAATGACAAATCAACTTTGCATGGTCATACGCTGATATGCTTGGATTGGATCCAGATTTGGTAATGCATCATTTGATAGTTAAACCGGGGGCAAAACTAGTGAAACGAAAATTAAGGAAGATGCCTCCACAAGTCGCATTATTAGTCAAACCAGAGCTTGAGAAATTATTGGATGTCGTATTCATACGCCCAATTGATTATCCCAAATGGATCTCCAACTTAGTGCCTGTCAGTAAACCAGATCGTAGTATCCGAATATGTACAGATTTCAGAGACATCAACAAAGCTTGTCCTAAAGACGATTTTCCATTACCAAATATTGACTTGATTGTCTATCTCACAGCAGGTCATGTGATGTTATCTTTGATGGATGGATTCTCTGGTTACAATCAAATAAAATCGTGTCTGAAGACCAGCACAAAACAACATTCACTTGTCCTTGGGGAACTTTATGTTGGAATGTCATGCCCTTTGGGCTAAAAAATGCAGGTGCTACGTATCAAAGAGCCATGACTACTATCTTTCATGATCTCATGCACGTGACTGTGGAAGATTATGTTGATGACCTCTTGGGCAAATCAATAGACAAAGATACACATCTGGACATACTTTCAGTCATCTTTGATCGGTTGGAAAAGTATAAAGTAAGATTAAACCCCAAGAAATGTGTCTTTGGAGTAACCTTTGGGAAGCTCTTGGGATTCATTATATCAAAAAGAGGAATCGAAGCCAATCCAACAAAAGTCAAGGCCATCGTGGAGATGCAACCACCACAGAACATCAGTCAACTTCGATCTTTGCAAGGGAGACTCCAGTCCATACGAAGATTCATAGCACAACTTGCAGATAAGTGTAATCCTTTCCACCACTTGCTACATAAAAACATCAAATTCAAATGGGATGATAACTATCAATGGGCTTTACAGACACTCAAAGATTATCTTCTGAATCCACTGGTTTTGATGCCACCAATTCCGAACCAACCTCTATTACTATACATATCAGCTACTTCAACAGCACTGGGGGCACTCTTAGCACAACAAGTTGCTGAGGGCAAAGAAAAGGTAGTATACTATATCAGTCACACATTGGTGGGATATGAGCTAAACTACACACCAATTGAGTGTGCATGTCTCGCTATGGTCTTTGCTTCGCAGAAATTATGACATTACATGCTAACTCATAAGACTAAGTTGGTTGCAAGGATTGATCGATTGAAATACCTTCTCAATAAAGAAACACTTACTAAGCGACTAGCCAAATGGGTGATGATCTTGAGTGAATTCGATATCAAGTATGTGGACAGAAAATCAATAAAAGGACAATCTATCGCAGATCAGCTAGCAAAGGCTCCCATGATAGATGATGCTCCTCTAATTTCAGAATTTCCAGATGAATCCATTTTAACAGTGTCGCATGCAAAGCCTTGGCAACTATACTTTGACGGCTCATACACACAGCATGGGGCAAGAGCTGGCATCCTCTTCATAAATCCTCAAGGAGATTCTATACCAAAATCATATCGATTATCATTTCCCTGCACTAATAACATAGCGGAATATGAGGCATTAACAACTGGATTACGGATTACAGTTCAGTGGAAGATCCAGGAACTTCGTGTTTTTGGGGACTCTCAACTTGTAATTCATCAAGCAACTAATGACTACCAAACAAAGGACGAGAAATTAATGCCCTATAAAAGAATGGTGGATGACTTGAAACAACAGTTCATGAAGATAGACTTTGAGCAGATACCCAGAGAGCAAAATTGAGCCGCGGATGCCATGGCTACAATTGCTTCACTAATTGATCTACCATCGAATGAGACCCGCTATGAGTTCTTGGTGGATAAATTTTTGGTTCCCTCAAATGAAATCACTCCTACTGAGATGATATGTGTTGTTGGTCCTGAGTCCCAGTTATACGGTTCCATTTTCGCATACCTTCATGACAATACCTTACCTCCTAATCTATCCAATAACCAACGTCGCACTTTCATTCGCCAATCTTCTCGATATATCATTTTAGCCGATATCCTATATCGTCGAGGTCTAGATGGCACTTTTCTTAGATGTTTAGAAAGCGACAAAGCTCAGATTGCGTTATGTGAAGTACATGAAGGGATATGTAGTCCACATTCTAGTGGTCCTACCTTAGCTAAGAAACTCATCAGGACTGGATATTACTGGCCCAATATGGAAAAAGATTCATATCAGTTTGTCAAGAAATGTAAGCAGTGTCAACTTCATGGAGGCCTCATCCATGCGCCAGTGCAAGAACTTCAACCAATTGCAACTCCTCGACCCTTCTGTCAGTGGGGACTCGATCTCATAGGCAAGATTAACCCTCCATCTTCCAACGGTCATAAATTCATCATCACTGCCACAGTGTATTTCACAAAATGGATCGAAGCTGTGCCTCTCACACAATTCACTAGAAAACAAATTGCTACATTTATTCTCGATTATATCGTTTGTCGATACAGTATTCCTATTTCCATCATCACCGATAACGGGAGTCCCTTCAAAAATTAGGATGTTCATGAACTCTATGACCACTTCCATATTACCCATCATTTCTCCACACCTTATTACCCCCAAGGTAACGGTCAAGCTGAGGCATCTAATAAAAGAATCCTTAAAATCTTGAAAAAGATAGTTGACGATGTTGGCCGTAATTGGCATATCCAACTTAATCTCACACTTTGGGCTTACCGCACAATCGTCCGCACACCTACAAGGGCTACACCCTATTCACTTGTCTACGGCACTGAAGCTATCTTGCCTATTGAGGTCGAGTTACCCTCTTTACGAGTCTCTTTGCAAAACATTATCAGTGATGAAGACTACAGGGTCTCTCGCTTACAAGAACTTGAACTATTGGATGAACGAAGACAAACTACTTTTAATCATCTTAAGGCTTATCAACAACAAATGAGTCGCAGCTACAATCATAAAGTCAAGCCTCACACATTTGAGGTAGGTGACTTGGTTCTCAGAGAAAATCCTAAAAATCAGCAAGACAGAGAGAAGAAGGGCAAGTTTGAACCAAACTGGCTTGGTCCTTACATCATCACAGCAACATATGGATCTGGTGCATATCAACTCTCAACCATAGAGGGTGAATCCTTGGAGGGTCCTATCAATAGCATGCACCTTCGCAGGTTTTACATATAGCTCTTCAGAATATACTAATTCAAAAATACAAAACAATCAAAAAATATAAAAATACAAAAAAAATTGTTACTTGGTGAAAACCTGGCAAACAGGCGCCTTGTGACAAAAAAAAATTGAAAAATCAAAAAAGTAAAGAAAAACATTTTCATCCAACAGTGAAAACCACTTTAGTGGCGCCCTAGGTAAGTACCGTGGTGAAAACTGGGTCACCAGCGCCATGCGTATAGACATTGCTCCTCCCTCCTTCAGGATTCCATTTCATCCTTTCACTTTGCACACACTCACATCCTATCCATTCATAATAAACTTATCCATTCCCATCATGGTTTGTTATTGATCTACCTAAGATTGGTTAGCCATCCATAATAAAAACATTCCTTTTCACAACCTTTCCATCCATAATAAATCAGCTTCTATCTGTGGCTAAGGCAAATCCTACGTCTAGTGATGGGTGTGGAACTGAGAGCATCACCTGTTTTCAAGGAGTACAGTTTCTTCCAGTTTTCTTCAGTCTATACGTGCACAATCCACAATAAAACAACATTTGCATCATAGATCCATAATAAAGTTCCATCTTCTCCGCAATAAAGTATTAGTTTCATGGATTCAGTCAGTTTCAGATGAGACACAGCAGTCACAATGAGCTTCAACAAATCAAATCTTTCAACAGACTCAAACAACATTATGGTTTAGTGAGATCTATCATTTTTTTGAAAGTAAACATTGTGACCACAATCAAATAAGACTTATACAAGTGACAAGAGACACTAAACTTGAGGACTACAGTGGATGTTGGTGTCGAGTCTTGGTTTTCTTTTGATTTTATCTTTCTGGTGACATGTCTTTTAGCTTTTCCAGGATGTCTCTGACTAAAGAGTTTATCTCCAGGATGTCTTTGACTAGAAAGGCGAGGATGGGGTATCGTCACCTATTTTTCTTTTGCTATTTGTGGATTGTCTCTTAGTAATGCTATGACTTGTCCAAGGATATGAGGACACTGAGAGTCTAGTGTGAACTAGGGCATTCCTTGTTTGTGACTGTCTTATCTCCATGCAAACAAGTACAATGACTTTCTGGGTCGAACATATGCCTCAATTGTCATAACCTATTTTGTCATAATAAAGCTCAATGATGATAAAGCACAAGAAGCTCTTTCACTTTCATATCTTCTATCTTCCATCCCCCTTTCTTGATTGACCTCCATTGTCCTTCTTGAGTCCATGTAGCCTACTATCACATGACTGAGTATAATGACACACCAAAAACATTTGCATTTCATGTAGTTGCACCTGCATTACCACATATAAGCATTTCATACATACATATAGATATCACAATTACATCACATCCTACACACAACACATGTTAGCACATTTTACAGTCTCATCATGAAAATAGTTATTTGCATTATCATATTCATCTGCATTTCATACATTTACATTCGCATTTGCATTTGCATAACATATTAAAAACATAAAAGAACAAAAATATTGCATTTCCTCATGTACATATTTGCATCCATATACATCTCATCATGAAACATAGCAACATACATCATGAAACATCTCATCACATAAGTACACATGCATATAGCTGCCACAAAGATGAATCATCTCATATATATAATCAAAGTGTCATGATACAATGAGGTCAAAATACATATGGCTACAAAATCACCCGAAGGTGTCTACATCATCATATGAAACTGGTACAAAACTGATTCATAGGGAGCCCTCTAAGGCTATGATGAACTCCCTCCCTTAGAGCCACCTGGCCTTGATGGAGTCTGAGCCCTAGAAAGACCCGCCCCAAGATCATCTCTCCTGCCCCCTCTATCTGGTGGTGGTGGAGGACCCATAACCCCACCGCTGGATGCCTGTCTCCTCTGGCTCCCTCCTGTGGCCGTTGCTATCCGCGATGGTCTGCGAAAGCTCCTCACCCACTGCTCTGGTGGCACTGCCCCATAGTATAGGTCTCGCTAGTAACCTATCTCCTCCCCTACCCGTAGAACATAGGTGTATCCAGCCCCTGTGTCCTATGTCGCCTGCCTCCCAACCCTCAGTGTTGTCTCAGCCTCAGTATAGCATTGGATAGCCTGATCCCGCTCATGCTCTGTGTCCCTCAGTCACCTCCTGAGCCTAGCTATCTCCCTCTCCAAGTATTGGATCTCATCTGCCTATCCCTGGCAGATCTCCCTCAGCTCAAGTAGCTCATCCTCCTCCTCCTCGGCCCTTGTGCCTCTACCTGTGGCTCCCCCTATACTGGTGGATGTGCCTATGCCTCTGCCTATATCTGTACCTGCCTCTACTCTTGTCCCTGCACCTATCTAGGACCCTATGCTGCTGGCACCTATAGCGGCAATCCACCTCAGCCCCTCACCACCCGAGCCTATCTCTCCTCCCCACCCTCTCTCCATGGAGCCACCCTCCTCTCTCCAACTGCACCTTGCCTCCCCGTCGGCCTCTCCCACCACCATCTCCATCATCATCCCCATCCCCACCACCATCTCCATCTAGAGGCTCCCCTGGGTCTGTCAGTCGTGGAAAGGGATGCTCAGCCCAATATGCAGTGTACTCTGCATCCATGCCTACATCCTCAATCTCTGGCCACATATCCCATGGCATAGGCACCATCTCTACCAGTTGCATCACAACCTGATCATACGACAACAATGGCCCAAAGTGTGTCTGATCCTTGACTGTCCAAGCATACATCCCGGAACCCCGTGGCATCCGCTAAATCCTGCCAAACTGCCTACATACCCTATCAACTAACTGTCTCTCCAGTACATAGGGCGTCCACCCAATCAGTCATCTGCTCTGGAAGGTATAAGGTAGATCCACTACGTCATCCTCCCACTACTTACACTCACGGTACGACCTCCATATCACAGTGTCAATCTCATCTAGGACTCAACACCAATGCTCCAACCTGTCAATTTGTGGCTGTGATCTAATCATATCGTACAAATGAACAAAGTTGCGTCCATGACTCTTGCCCCTGAAATGTATTGGTCAGGTAACTGGCAGATGCTCATATGCCCACACCTACAACAATGTAGCCCCATAGCCCAATCCTACGGATCCATGATAAACAAATTGATGCAGCTCATAGTATAAGTGTGCCAGCACGCACGGTCCCTAGGCATATCTAGTATGTTGTGTAACTAGTGTCTCCAAGGTGCTCCCCCAGCCCACAACCAACCCTTGTGTCACCCTATCTGGACACAGGAACCCATCGATCACTCCTCCTAGCACTGCTGATAGTGCCAGTCCTGTCGATGTCATCATGTCCCATGCCATGTGTCCAGCTCTCATCTCTAGTCCCAGATCTTGGAACACTCATCTCAGGGTCTCCTTGTCTCCACCTCAATCATAGGGTATCAGCTCCCCGTTGATCGGTATCCTCAATATCCTGTAAACATCCTCCAAGGTGACTATCATCTCACCCATCGGCAAATGAAAACTACAAGTCTCTGAGTGCCATCTCTCAGCAAGTGCAGTCAACAAACCCATGTTCGCTTGAAACTCAGGCACATACATAATGTATCGCAGACCCATAACCTCAATAGTTTCTCTATCCTCAAATGTCAACTCTGGTCGTAATCTCTGTGTCGATGGGAATCTCTCTCGTGACTCCAACATAGGCAAATACTCCTGCAGTCAAGCAAAGCAATCATGTCAGTTATAGTGGCATTCCCTGTTCATCACAAAATGCTGCTTTTTATCTTAAGTGCTTATGATACTCTATCCTAGTGACACTCACTGTTCATCACAAAGTATTGCTTCTATCCTAGTGACACTCACTGTTCATCACAAAGTGTTGCTTCTATCCTAGTGACACTCACTGTTCATCACAAAGTGTTACTTCTATCCTGGTGACACTCACTGTTCATCACAAAGTGTTGCTATCTATCCTAGTGGTACTCCCTGTTCATCACAAAGTACTACATGTTTTGCACTCCTTGTTCGTCACAAAGTGTTGCTCATATTTGCACTCCCTATTCATCACGAAGTGTTGCTCCTATTGGTACTACCTTTTCATCACAAATTACTATGTCTTGGTACTCCATGTTCATCACAAAGTGCCTCGAACTATCCTAGTCTTCCCTAGAGGACCTGCTTGAGTGTATCCTCTCAGCAGCTTATCCAATCGATAGCATATGTTCATCATAGAACTGTCAATTTGACCTTAAAAGACATAAACGCGCCTTCATGACATAAATGCGCTTACAGACTGCACAAACGCGCTTTCTCTGCACAGACGCGCCTGAAATACATAGACGTGCCTATGCTCTGCACAGACGTGCCTATCCTACATAGATGTGCCCACATTTCACAAATGTGTCTGCACAACATAGACACGTTCGCATTTCACATGGACATTGCTAAATTCATAGACACACCTAGCACACACGCAGATGCGCCTAGCCAACATAGACGCACCTGGCACCAACGCAAACGCGCCTACATGTTTTTGACATTTTTTGACATTATCCTAAAGCGCATTTATTGCACTACCTAGCATGCATTAATGATAACAATTAATGCGATAAAGTACAAGGAGGTTTTGTGGTACTCACCGACTCTCCTGCATCTGCTAGCCTCTGAAATCAACGAACGAGGTCGAATCTGTGAACCAATGCCATCGCTGCTGACTGTTGCTGCTCTATTATCTCTATGCACTCTGATCTCTTGGATGTGTGGATGACAATGAGGATGTTTTCCCCTCGTGGTCTATTTTATAGACTGCCCTAGCCCTAGCCCTCGCTCTTGTTTCCTGTGTCAATCTTCATTATCCCATGACTCTGTCACTCCATCCTATCCGATCAGTCCATTCTAGCCTTTCTTTCTTATCGAGAGATTATCTGCAATCTTTCCAGACATTTTCATCCAATCTCTCGAGGGGGCATATCATTCTCATCTTGGGGCAACTTTGTATCAGTCCATCTTATCTTCTTTGAAACAACACGACAAGCTGCATTGTCTCAAAGAGGGGCAAAATGTAGACACCTAAAATTGTCATGTCTAATTAAATAATATCTTTATTTATTTAATTATTTAAGCCTAATTCTTCTATTAATTAAATAAATCTTTATTTATTTAATTAATTTATCCTCTTCTAGCCTTATTTCTCATTTAAATAAATACATTTATTTATTTAAATTATCCTTTTCCTAAATTAAATAAATATTTTATTTATTTAATTGATCCCACTTCCTCTATTAATTAAATAAATCTTTATTTATTTAATTAATTCATTAACCTTTTCTACCCATGACTCATGTCATTCATCTCTTAATTCATACACTACCTACCCTTTCATTATTTTATTATTTCTTCTACTTACCTTCTAATCATAGCCGACCATTTATCTTTTACACCTCTCAATCTTATCCCTCCATTTCATATAGTGTCTTCTATATAAGAGGATACTTCCTTCATTATCAACCCGAACTAACTACTTGATGACTGGACTACACTTCGCTTTTGCACTTTCATATGCAATCCTACTTGCAACCACATTTTCGTTCTTTGTTGAGCTCTTGTGCACATAAAATCTGAGAGCAAATATATCAAGCAAGATCAATGGAGATAGGAAGAATGGAGATCCAAACCCTATTGGACATGTGATGGTATAATCTTTGTGATTTCATTTGATTTGCATTGTCTTAGGTAATCTTCATATGTTATGGTGGATCTTTGTTGTTATTAGGCTAGGGTTTTTGTGGTTGAATTCATTTAGTCTTTCAACATTGTGGTTATCCATTTTCACCGTATACACTTGTTACTCTTGAATTTTATTTATGAATTAGATAGTGAACTGGTATTTAGGATGTCATGTAATTGCCTTTTGCAAAGATGTAGGAGCTAAATCAATTAGTTAAATTATTAAATAGAAGGTGATTACATAACTTTGGTACTGTTATTTCATGCCTAATGACTCAACAACACGTGAAATTTCTTGTGTTCATACTTAAATTCAAAGGCTAAAACCCAGTATAGGTGCTAAGTTAGTTGGAATGCAAGATCTGCATTCAAGACAGTAAGGTGTTCAAATAAAAAGGGAAACATATATGACAATGAGGAGCCTGAAACATCAAAGAAAGCATAAAATATTCCTTGAGCTTGTATTTCATTAACAAGGATGCCCTTTTATTAAACTTAGGGGAAGAAAGACAGAGGCAGTGGAGGGGAGAGGTTCAATCATGTTTTTTTTTTTTTAATTTCAAAATACTATAGGTGGAGCAATGGGTTAACAGGTGTTGTAGGGAATGTGTATTCATTCTATATCAGATCACAATCTACTTAAGGATAATTGTTATTTTAAAAATAATTATTTGTCAATATGTCCACAATCCTGGAAAACCTGTTGATTTGAAGAAATGCGGTAATTTCTCTGGAACCATAGTTTAGTTACACACACAGTTTTGATATGCCTCCTCAATGGGACTACTAAATAAGGGCTTGCATGAATCACACACCTCAAGTCCTAGACATAATAAATGTGCATTTGTTTTATATCAGATTACAATTTACTTATGGATCATTGTTATTTTAAATATATTTGTATGTCAATAGGCCCACAATCATGCAAGCATTTGTTAGACCAAAAGGCATCACTAGCCATTCAAACAATCCCTCTTTAGATTTGAAAGTTGTCTTCCACACATCAGCTGATTCAATTAGTACTTGATGGTACCCTAATTTCAAATCAATTTTGGTGAAGAATCGGGCCCCTCTAAGCTAGTCCAAGAGGTCATCTATCCGGGGAAGTGGATATCTATTTGTGACTGAAATTTTATTCAAGGCCCTATAGCCAATACAAAGTCTCCAGGTTCCATCCTTTTCATTTGCTAGAACAATGGGGCTGCCACGAGGTGATGCACTTGGACGAATATGTCCCTTCTCAATCAATTCTTGTATTGGCCTCTTAATCTCATTATTCTCTAATACTGACCTACGGTAGACTGGTTCATTAGGTAATGGAGTTCCTGGTATCAAATCAATAGTATGTCTCACTTGGCAGTGTGTAGGTACCCCAATTGGTAACTTAAACAGATTTTCAAATTTCATCAAAATTTGATCCATTGATATTTTTTGCAGTGTTGTGGTGTTTGTGATGGTATGGGAATTATAAACTGATTTTCTTTCTTCTTCAGAATGAATCATCAATAAAATCAATGTTCCTGTTTTGGCAACCAACCTCTTACATTGCTTGGCACTAATCAAAGAGGTAGTGTATGCAGGGCTTACCTCTGGTATTCGGTATTTCTGCTCTCCTAATTTCATGGTCACGCTGTGAGGCCTAGACTCATAAACACCATGTGGCTGGTACATATATGGTTGTCCCAACTGAACATCACAAACATCTAAGGGATCCACATCACAGATTACCTCATCTTTGAAAGGCTTTATGGAGTATGAAAGGTGACACTGCTGGTGCACCTAGATATCTCTTCCTTGACTAACCCATCCCATTGAATAGGGTTGCGGGTGGGTTGTTGTTTTCAGATTCAGTCTCTTCAGAGTCTCTGCTGATATTAGGTTATTTTGACTTCCGCTATCAACGATAAAGTGCAAGGCTTTTCCTCCAACCCACATTTGTGAATGAACAATCTCTCCTCATCCTCCCGGGGCAATATTCTTGTAGTAGCTACCGTGGCATATGGATCAGCCTCAATGACCTGTTCATGATTTCTTTCTGTGTAAGTTTCTACTACCTTAGATTATGCCTTGTCTTCATGCGTCTCCATCATTAAGCTTTTTGTGGTTCTGCAATCTTTTGTATTATGTGAGGGACTCTTATGGAATTCACACCACATACTGTTTTCTTGTGTCTTCTTCATACTCCATGTCTTTTTTCTTGGTGAATTGGGAGAGGGGTCCTTAGAGGTTTGTTTCCATGTAGTTTTTCCACCTTCACCCTTCCATCTGTTGTTTGTGAAATTATCCCTCCTTCCTTTCCATTTGAATTTCTCCTTAATTTTGGTAGCAAATTTATATGCACTAGGTAAAGTCGCTATGTTCAGGAATTCCATTTCGGTTTGGATGTACCTATGGATTCCACTCTGATAAATCAAAACTTAGTGCTTCTCACAATCTTTGATGCCAAGCTTTGCTACTAAGGCATGAAACATATTAATGTATTCTTGAACAATTTGGTCCTTCTTCTATCAAAGCAATTGCCACTGCATATATTTATGTTCATATGTATCAATAGGAAAATATTATTCCTTTATGTGCTTCATGAATTCTCCCCATGTGGGTTTTTGATCAAAAAAAAAAGTGTTGTCATTTTCTGTTACCTTGGATGCTAACTTTGCTTCCCATGAATCTTTCACATGATTTTCAGCTTTGAGGAGAGCGAAAGTTATCTTCTCTTTGTAAAGCGGAAAAATCGAACCCTAGTTGTTCTCCCCTCCCCAACTCCAAGGAGAGAGAAGGGAGGTCACTAGGGTTGATGGTTTTCACTTAGGAGGGACTTTACATTCAAAAGAGGGGTTGAAACCCACAAGATCCAATCCCACACAATAAAAGAATGGATTCTAAATGAGTTTCAAGGGTTAAGACATCAAGGATACCCTCTTTTGTAAAGAATATAGATAGGATGATTGAACTAGGAATGTATGTAGAAGCAAGAAAGATTCGCTTGTAAACAGAGATAGGGATATGGGATGAAGCTACGGACCTGGAATTAGCAGTAAAATGTCGAGACAATGTTGTTTTGCAAATTTGAGCGAAAGTTGACGGGACGATGGCGCCCGGCGTGCACACGGTCCTCCGAAAAATCCGCGAAACGAAGGTGGATATGTTCGTCTCTGCACAAGGATTCCAGATCTTCAATTACAGCCGCGTACCTGCAACCTACACACAGAAAAGAGAGGACGATTGGGGGGTTAGGGATTAGGGGTTTTCCTTTAGGTCAAACCCCGGTTTTGGAATTAACCAAGAAATGAGAATGCTGTAAATGTAAATGTTTGTAATGTAAACAAGTACTGATACCTTGTTGTAAGAATGTTTGTATTCTTACATGCAAAGGTGTAATGTATGTAGTATGTTGTATGTTGTAAGTGATCTCCTCTTCAATGGTTGAATCCTTGTCTTGAATGCAACACTTAGCCTTGAATGGAGACTTAGAATGCTCAATTACTTGAAGGAATGCTTGAATGCTTGAATGTTTGAATGTTTGAATATCGCTTCCACGTCTTGCTCTTGCTTATTTCCTTCCTCCCTTTCTAGGAGAGGAAAAGTAGTTTATATACTTGTCAATTAGGGTTGATAGAATGATTTTCCCGACCTTAGGCCGACCAAGAAAAATTATTTCCCGAATTGCAAACTTCAAGACCCGATGCCCAAAATGAGACCAGGCCCAAAATAGGGCCAGGGACCAGGGCACTGGGTGCCATGGTCCTGGGGGACCAGGGTGCTGGGTGCCCTAGTCCTGAAGGACCAGGGCGCTGGGCGCCATGGTCCCACCTCTCGGGACAGCAGGGTGCAAGGAGGGATCATGCCAAGGTGCAGAAAAATGCAGTTTTTGGTGTCACAAGCAGGTTCGGGGTCTCCATTCAGGTTCAACGTTGTGTCGCCATCATGAAGACCCAAATGCAGTCGAAATTGCAAGTGTCACAATTTTAGGATGCTACATTTAGCCCCCACTTTAGCAGGAGTATAAGCGTACGCTCATACTTCCGGTAAAGTACAAGGAAACAACATTGAAAAACTTTCACCACGTCAAGGAGGCAAGATACACCAAGCCCCCAGTGGACTAAGGATCTTACGACTTCGATTGACAAAGTAAAAGGGAAGATCACGAGGGAGAACCATGACTATCAGTAGTAAGGTTCCCTCACTATGAGTCATGCAAGAAAGATATCAAAAATTTTCAAGGCAAAGCTAAATTTGTCAAGAAACTTTCAAGTATCTTGAAGAGATATGAACGGGATGTATGCCCCCCTACATTAAAGCGATCGCACACGCCTCACCGGGGGTGATTGCTTTAAGGTAGTGATACATATAAGAAATGAGAAAGGAGCACGTTATCACAAGGATTTGCCCCCCAAGTGTGAGATAAGCCCAAGGATAATAGACACAAAACACAAAGCACAAGGTGACTTCGCTTTCCTCGGGGTCAGTATGTTGTATGATAATTCATGTATATCATATGTATGTATGCATAATTCTTCTTCATTCCCCAATCAAGGAAAGTCACCTAGAAGAAGGGAACACGTGTCTTTTGAGTCAACATGAGAGAGACCAAAAGAGATCTCAATGTTTTGCATCGTCCTCAAGTAGACAACACTAAGGACAACAAATAGAAGAATGAGAATAACACATAGAAGAGGTAACAAAAGAGATCAAGAGAGGAGGAGAGAGTCTGCTATGCTAATGAAACTAGTCTAGCACGTCATCTACCCCCCGATCTTGCTGATCAATATTTCGGGAAGGCAGGAAACACGCTAGAGGAGGAACATCCAACACAGCAAATGGAGCTATCACAAGATCCAAACAAGGGCTATGTTCATGTTCCAAGCCACGTTGTTCTTGTCTAGGAGCTAGGATAAGTGCTTTAGAAAATTCGTTAGATAAATGGTTATCAACATATTCATATTCACTATCAGAATGAACAGAAGTAACATTTTCATCGTGAATAACATTTTCATCTATATCATCATCAAGATTTATAAAAATAGGATCTTTAACTCGCACAGGATCAAGACCATCATGCATCTTATGTTTAGGAGATTTTGGCTCAATTTTCGGCTGAGGAGAAAATGGAATAATACTAGCTGAAGGTGTTTTGGGGGATTGCAAAGTTTGAGAAGCAGTTGCCTGAGCTCTAAGACGACGCTTTCATCGGCGTTCACGTGCAGAACAATTTTGTCTATTCTTAGTAAGAAGTTGAGAAGATTGAGGAGGAGGAATGTTCTCATCCTTTTCACTTGGGTGTTTAGGTTGTGGTCTCTTAGGTTGAATAATAGGAGAAGAGGAAGGTCTCTTCTCTCCATAAGAGGAAGGAGGAGGAACTGCTCCATATAAAGGAGGAATATTTGGTTTAGGAAGGAGACCAAGTCCATCATGACGAGGAGGTATAGGTCTACTTTTAGGAAGTTTATTAGTCATAGGCATAGTCACATTCATAGGGATGGGTTGGGAATCTTCTTGAGGAAAGACATTAGTTTTATCTTTCAAAGGAAGAACTTCCTTCTCAAGAATGATAGGAATATCAAGTTTGGGTGTTCTAGGTTCGCTTAGAGATAGGATCATGTCTTTTTTCCACCTTTGATAAGATTTGAAAAGATGATCACTTCGTGGAGGAAGAGATTGGAATTGTTTAGGCCAAAAGTAATCAATAGGAATGCTAGAAGTTCTTTCAGCTGGTTTAAAGAGGCTATGATTGACAGTAACAACTTTACCATTATGGGGAAATTTCAAACACTTGTGAATAGGAGAAGCAATAGCTTTCATGGAAGATAGCCAAGGATAGCCTAGCTTCACACGAAATTGTTCGGATGATGGAATAATAGCAAAGCTCATATCAAGGGATTTGTTATGGACCTCAATAGGTAATGTAATAGAACCAATTGCAGGAGAAGAAAATGCATCAAATAATTTCACAACCACATTTGTTTTATCATAGATCACTTGATTCAGTTGCAAAGTAAAAAGAAATTCTTCAGTAATGATATTAACCATACAAGAAGGATCAATAAGCACTCCATGGCAAGGTGTATTCTTGACTTTTGCAACTATATATAAAGGACCATCAGGTGCCCTGATAGTTTCACTAGAATCAAATGTGATGGAAGGTTCTTTAGGGATTTTTTGTTGTTCCACAAAGTTAATCACATTCGGAGTCATAGACACAAGACTATCAGGTGAGAAAGAGGAATCATTAGTCTCAATCACATTAGAGGTATGAGAAGGCAATGGATCAGTAAAAATCTTAAGATTTTGGTTAGGAGGAGCTACAGATGTGTTGCCTTTATCATTCACACCAGAAACAGAGATAGTATTATTATCAATCAAATCTTGAATTTTACCCTTTAAAGCAAAACATTTTTCAGTATCATGCCCAGGATGACGATGAAATTGACAAAAAGATTTGTTATCAAAATAGGGTGAATTAATCTTTGCAGGATCTATTTGCCTTATAGGAGGAAGAGTAAGCACATTTTGTTCCAATAACTTATTCATAATACTATGCAATGATTCATTCGAAGGAGTAAACTTTCTTTCTTTCTTGAAAAACTTAGAAATAGGAGGCACACCTGATGCTACATTCACATTGTTGTTGATGATGTTTTCATTGAATTTAATGGACTCTCTGTTCGGTTTAAACTTCCCAAATGGTTGTTGACTACTATCACCCTTATCACTCTGAGCCATAGGATTTGCTTGTTCCATTTGATTCACAGTCAGTTGATAATTGTGAAGAGTTACGCACAACTGTTGGAAAGAAGTAAACTAAGAAAACAGAAGTTTTTCTCTAATATCTTTTTGTAAATTAGAAATAAAGATTCTTTGAATATCATTGTTAGGTACTGGAAAAGAAATTTGAGCATACAAATGCTTATATCTACCAATGAAATCAGTCACTTTTTCTTTAACACCTTGTTTACAATGCATTAAATCAATCAACGTAGCTTTAGGACTTATATTGCTTTGAAATTGTTGAATAAAAGCATTTGCAAGTTGTTCGAAAGAAGTAATAGAATAAGAAGGCAACGAGCAATACCATTGTAGGGCTTTATCTCTTAATGTTCTAGTAAACAGTTTTGCAAGCAACCTTTGGTCATAAGCAAAATCAGTACATATTGTTTGAAAGGTCTTAACATGTGTTAGAGGGTCACCCTTACCATTATAAAGCTCCAAATGCGGAATTTCAACATGTTTAGGGGGGATAGCTCGAACAATGTCAAGAGAAAGTGGGCTCGCAACGTCAAATGTGGGCACACTAAACTTAGATTGATTCATAGAGGCAATTTGTTGCTGTAAAGAAGAGACAATTTGTGCAAGATTGTTAATGGTCGCTTCAGTCGAAGAGTTCATATTAGACGTGTTAGATTGTGATGGAGGTATTATGTTATTGAAAGAAGGTATTGATTGAGAGTAAGGTGGTGGGACACTATGATAGTTAGTCATAGGAGATGATTGGAAAAGAGGAATACTACAAGGAGGAATGGAATGATTAAATGAATTGCCCCCTTGCGTCATGTTCATTTATGGAGATGAAATAGGGACACTCATTGAAGGAATGAATGAAGAAGTTGGATTGAATGAAGGAAGATGGTTGATTGAAGAAGAGGGATTGCCCCCATGATTAGTGATCATAGGTGGAATGTCTTGTATTTAAGTAGTCATTATGTTTGATGTAAAAGTAGGTATACTAGCAATAGAAGTTGTCAAAGGGGTAGAATGATTAACTTGAGTAGGAGGTTGTGTATAACCTAAAGTTTCAACACAACTCTTCATAGGCATCACATTTTAATCCACAATGTGTGCAATACCACACAAAATATCAATTCCATTCTTATCACTTTGAACCATACGTTTTAGACCCTCAATTAATGAAAGAGCTTCGCTATCGGGGTATTCTTGAGACATCCATTGTCGAAAATCATCAAATTGCTTATCCAATTTCGAAAGTTGTTCTGCAGAAACCTCATGGAGAGCTTCTTCATCATTAAGAGGATTAGAGGAATTACCCATGTCCTCATTAAAAAGGCCATTCAAATTAGGTTCCATCTCCTCAGTAATTAAACCTTGGAAGGACTTAATTCTAAGGCTTCGTCTAACGGGAATAGTGTAAGTAGGGCTTATTGTTGTAAAACTCATGCACTAAAGAGAGAGAGAGAGAGAGAGAAGATTTTGAATTTTAGAGGTAGCAAATTTCAATAAAATCAGCCAATCTCCTAGATTTAAGCTGTTAAATACAATCAGGACAATCTCCCAAAATTTTGGAAAAAATGTCCGGGACCGTGGCGAACGGAGTGCACACGGTCCTCGCAACTTTTTTCGAAATTTTCAGGGATGAAAGTTATGATGATTTTAAAGCTAATCTAAAAAAATTGAGTGATTTTACGATCTGTAGGTAGGCCAAATTAAAGTTGCAATCTCAAAATTGAATCCTACCAAGATTGTTGAAAAAATGCAAAATTTGAATTTTGAAAAAGAGAGGGAAATTGAAATTTTGAATTTTATGATTTTAGAGGGAATACTGAAAGCAATGTAGGCTTTGAAATTTAAAAGTTGACTCAATTTCATGCAAAATTCAAATTTGAAAGCGGAAATCAAAGTTGTTGCAATTAAACACTTAATTTCAGAAGTCACAAATTGTAAAAATTTGAATAAAGCACTGAAATTTCGAATGAATGCCAACACACTTTTCAGATTTAGGACTGTAAGAAACACAATTTTAACACAAATTTTAATTTCAACAATTTTTGAATGATTAGAAGTCTCAATCCAAGCAATCGCTAGACCAACTTTGACTTTAATTTTGAAAGTGTTAGAATTGATAAAACCAGCCAAAATTCTGGATTTTAGCAGAAAAATACATTAAGATCTAGCTCTCGAAATTTCAGAAAAAATGTCAGGGATGATGGCACTCGGGGTGCACACGGTCCTCGCAACTTTTTTCCAAATTTTCAGGGATGAGAGATATTGTGATTTTATTGCGGAATCCAAAGTTACAGCCGATTTGGAGGTGTTTTGATCAGTGAAATTATCAGTCAAAGGTTGAATCAAGAAGGTTTTTTTTAAAATTAGGGTTTTGACATTTAACCACTTAATTTTCAGAGTTAAAGCACAAATATGAATTGACAATTTGCAATAGAAGGGTAAATCTGAAACAAGCATTAACAATTAAACATTCCACAAGTTCAATTACTAAAAAGAAAATTTTAGGGTTTTTATGCAATCAACCTCTAAAATTTGCAAAAGATCAAACATGGAAATATAATTAAGGAAGCAAATTTTTTCAGATCTAACCATGAATAATCAGAATTAGGATGTTCACGTCGGGTTCACCAAAATGTAAAGTGGAAAAATCGAACCCTAGTTGTTCTCCCCTCCCCAACTCCAAGGAGAGAGAAGGGAGGTCACTAGGGTTGATGGTTTTCACTTAGGAGGGACTTTACATTCAAAAGAGGGGTTGAAACCCACAAGATCCAATCCCACACAATGCAAGAATGGATTCTAAATGAGTTTCAAGGGTTTAGACATCAAGGATACCCTCTTTTGTAAAGAATATAGATAGGATGATTGAACTAGGAATGTATGTAGAAGCAAGAAAGATTCGCTTGTAAACAGAGATAGGGATATGGGATGAAGCTACGGACCTGGAATTAGCAGTAAAATGTTGAGACAGTGTTGTTCTGCAAATTTGAGCGAAATTTGACAGGACGATGGCGCCCGGCGTGCACACGGTCCTCCGAAAAATCCGCAAAACAAAGGTGGATTTGTTCGTCTCTGCACAAGGATTCCAGATCTTCAATTACAACCACATACCTGCAACCTACACACAGAAAAGAGAGGATGATTGGGGGGTTAGGGATTAGGGGTTTGCCTTTAGGTCAAACCCTGGTTTTGGAATTAACCAAGAAATGAGAATGTTGTAAATGTAAATGTTTGTAATGTAAACAAGTACTGATACCTTGTTGTAAGAATGTTTGTATTCTTACATGAAAAGGTCTAATGTATGTAGTATGTTGTATGTTGTAAGTGATCTCCTCTTCAATGGTTGAATCCTTGTCTTGAATGCAACACTTAGCCTTGAATGGAGACTTAGAATGCTCAATTTCTTGAAGGAATGCTTGAATGCTTGAATGTTTGAATGTTCGAATATCGCTTCCACGTCTTGCTCTTGCTTATTTCCTTCCTCCCTTTCTAGGAAAGGAAAAGTAGTTTATATACTTGTCAATTAGGGTTGATAGACTGATTTTCCTGACCTTAGGCCGACAAGAAAACATTATTTCCCGAATTGCAAACTTCAAGACCCAATGCCCAAAAGGAGACTGGGCCCAAAATAGGGCCAGGGACCAGGGTGCTGGGCGCCATGGTCCCACCTCCCGGGACAGCAGGGTGCAAGGAGGGATCATGCCAAGGTGCAAAAAAATGCAGTTTTTGGTGTCACAAGCAGGTTTCGGGGTCTCCATTCAAGTTCAACGTTGTGCCGCCATCGTGAAGACCCAAATGCAGTCAAAATTGCAAGTGTCGCAATTTTAGGACTCTACACTCTTCATCTGAAAACTAATTGACATAGAAATATCTTCCTAGTTTTGAAACCCAATCATCAACAGCATCTGCATCGATCTTTCCTTGAAATGTGGGTATATCGAAATTCACTTGTACCTTGAATGGCGTATGCCCTGTGAATGGTGGGTTTGCTTGTGACCCACAAATTTCTAGCATTTGCTTGAACTGATCCATCATATCTTCACGTTGTTTTGTTAGTGCATCTGCAACTAATGCTTTAATGTCATCGTCGGTCTGCA
Source organism: Cryptomeria japonica (assembly GCF_030272615.1). Lineage (NCBI taxonomy): Eukaryota > Viridiplantae > Streptophyta > Pinopsida > Cupressales > Cupressaceae > Cryptomeria > Cryptomeria japonica. The sequence continues at coordinate 242,313,827 of NC_081409.1, read as the reverse complement.
ACTTAGCCATTTGCGATCGTGTGTGTCTCAAAGGAAGGTAGTCTGAAGGATTCCTTGTTTCCAACCCCAATCTTTGATATGTTGATCACGTGTGATATGACATACAGGAGCGAACTTGCTTTGATACCACTGATCTGAATTATGGATTCGGATGACAATACCTAAGTGAGAACCTGCGATATTGTAAATTCTATTTACAAGAACCAGAAAGCATAGAATTGAAGCAAGCCAAAAAGTAATCTATTCCATTCAAAAGTCCAACATATAGAAGTTCATGAGATTCCAAGGGTCACAAAAACCTCTTGAGAATCGAAGTCCAATAGTCACATTTGTTCATTACATAATAAAATCTAAAAACTATGAAATTTTCAAAAAATATATATGAAATTTTATCCTAACTTCAACTAGGCATAAATTTCTGCTCGGGACTCGAAATTACGAGCCATTTAACTCATTGGAAAGGTCTCCAATAGTTGTAGATGAGATTTTGAAAGTGCTTGTCTCGCTTGCTAGGCCTAAAAATGGCTAGAAGGCCTTCAAAAATGCAAATTACTAACATATAAACAAACTAAAAAATATATAATTCAAATTTTCTTCTGATCACCAGTAGATAGGAGGAACTGCAATAATTTTTGTGGAAGGCATAGTTTTAGTTACACATAAATTTCAATATGCTTTCCTCTTGGAACCACCAGGTAAGGGCTTGCATGAACCACATCCCTCAAGTCCTGGACAGTATAATTTCCCTAAACAAGTATTGCGGGTTACAAATATTCCAAAACACAACCTAGGCAGAATAATCACCTTGGACAAATTTTGTGGGTCCAGGGGAATCTTATTCACATGGACATGGGCATGCTAATGGTGGCTAATATTTAGTCATATTGGCTCCTACTGCAGGGGAAGATGGAATGGACTTATTTAAAGCTTCATAGATAATTATGTATATATGACATGTTAGGGTTTCAAGCAGATCTGAAGCAAATATGAACTAACAATTATATGCAGATTTAAATACAAAAGATAAAGGAATAAAATAGGACACACCTAACACAAAGATTTAACATGGTTCACCCAGAATGGGTTACGTCCACCATACATAGATGTCCAATCTTTCTAACTATCTAGCAAAAATAGTACATCAATCTTACAATGCCTTAAGCATCCCAGCCACTTATAACATGTGTTTTTAGGGAAACAAACAAAGTCGACCTTTTTAGGGTTTTATTACAATGTATACGTGTTGAGCGTACAGTACTTTGCTGATCAGTCACCACATTTCAACAATCTCCCACTTGGAGACTGATCAGGCTCCACACCAAACAATCTCCCACTTGGAGACTGATACTACACGACACCACTGTACATGAAACATCCGCTGGATAAAACACTTAGACTCGATTGGTATAAATTCCACAATTATCAATCAAGAAGACCAACAGAAACTAATGAAGAAATAAGCTTCTCCTGTGGAACTGCCTTCGTGAACATATCGGTAGGATTCTCACTTGTGTGAATCTTCTCAAGCTATAACTGACCCTCCTCCAAAACTGTCTGGATGAAGTGGTACCTGAGCTGAATGTGCTTTGTCCTTGAATGAAAAGCAGAGTTCTTCGCAAGATGAATGGCACTCTGGCTATCAGTATACAATGGGCGATCCTCCTATGTTTGACCCAATTCCTCCAGAAAACATTGTAACCAAATCATCTCCTTGCTGGCTTTTGTAGCAGCAACATACTCAGCTTCAGTGGTTGAACGTGCAACAACCTTTTGCAGCCTAGAAATACAACTGACTGCAGTTCCCCCTATAGTAAAAACATACCCTGTAGTGCTCCTCCATGAATCAATATCACTTGCCAGATCAAAGTCAACAAATCCACTCAGAGCAGCATTAGATCCTTTGAAACATAATGCCTTCGTAGTGGTTCCTTTCAAATATCGAAGGATCCATTTCACAGCATTCCAATGTTCCATACCCGGATTACTCATAAACCTGCTCACAACTCCCACTGCATGTGCAATATCTGGCCTTGTGCATACCATTGCATACATCAGACTGCCAACAGCTGATGAATATGGGATGTTAGACATTTTCTTTACCTCTTCCTGTGCCTTTGGGCACATCTCCTTAGTCAATTTGAAATGACTAGCCAAAGGTGTACTAACTGCTTTTGCATCCTGCATGTTAAATCTTTTCAACACCTTCTTTATATACTCACTTTGGGACAAATTCAAGGTTCTATTTTTTATGTCCTGTGTAATCCTCATACCCAGAATTTGCTTAGCTGCACCCAAATCCTTCATAGCAAATGACCTGGCTAATTTATGTTTAAGATCATTTGTGTGTTCCATGTTAGACCCAGCAACAAGCATATCATCAACATAAAGCAACAGGATAATATAACTGCCATTATCCAATCTCTTAAAGTATACACAATGATCAGAATGACATCTATGATAACCGTGTTCAGCCATGAAACTATCAAATTTTAAATACCATTGTTGGGGTGCTTGCTTTAGGCCATACAAACTTTTCTTCAACCTGCACACCTAGTTCTCCTTACCTTTGACCTCATATCCCTATGTTTGCAACATGTAAATTTCCTCCTCCAAATCTCCATGGAGAAAAGTTGTTTTCACATCTAATTGTTCAAGTGGTAAATCATATGTAGCCACAAGATTAAGTATAGTTTTAATTGATGTCATTTTTACAACTAGAGAAAATATTTCATCATAATCTATACCCTTTTTCAATGCAAAACCTTTTACCACAAGTCTGGCTTATATCTTTTCTGACCTCCTTCTTCCTCCTTCAGCCGATAAACCCATTTGTTAGGAAAGGCTCTTTTTTCTGCAGGTAAAGGGACTAAGTCCCAAGTCTTATTTTTCATCAAGGAGTCCATCTCCTCTTTCATGCCTAGCTCCCACTGTTGTTTGGCATCCACCTGCATTGCTTCTTCATATTCTTCTGGTTCACCAAAATCAGTTAATAATATAGAATACAAAGAAGGAGAAAATATTTCAGGGGGTCTACTTGACCTCGTAGAATGTCTAACACTTGTAGGAGTTTGTGGGACATTCTGTTGTTGTTGAGCATCAAGTACCTATGGCATTTCATTTTTAGGAATCTCATCCAACACCACATATTCTTTCTTTTCCTGTCCATGCTTCTTTTCCTGCATCTGTTCTTTATACATAACCTTCTCATTGAATATAACATCTCTACTTCTAGTTATTTTCTTATTTTCAAAATCCCATAACCGATAGCCATATTCATCTATCCCATATCCAATGAAGGTACATTTCTAAGATTTAGCATCAAGCTTGGTTCTGTTTTCTTTATCAACATGGACAAAAGCTTCACAACCAAAGGTTTTCAGAAAAGAATAATTTACCTTTTTACCAGTCCATGCCTCCTCTAGAATACCACCATCCAAAGGGGTTGAAGGTCCTTTATTTATCAAATAGATAGCAGTATGTACAACATCTGCCCAAAAATGTAAGGGCAATCCAGCATGCAATCTCATGCTCCTCGCGCGTTCCATGATAGTCCTATTCATTCTCTCTGACACACCATTTTCCTGTGGAGTTCCTGGAACTATCTTCTACTTTCTAATCCCATTTAAGGAGCAATAATCTTCAAATGCCTTGCTGCAATACTCACCTCCATTATCCAATCTGAGACACTTCAACCTTTTTCCTGTCTCATTCTCAACCAAAGCTTTCCATTTCTTAAAAGTTTCAAAAACATTTGATTTTTGTTTTAGAAAATATACCCATGTTTTTTCTGGTTGAGTCATCAATAAAAATAACATAATAACAAGAGCCACCAAGAGATGATACCTGAGCTAGTCCCCATACATCTGAATGCACAAGCTCTAACTTCTCATTCTTCTTCTCTTTCCCAACCTTGAGAAATCTGACTCTTTTCTGTTTGCCATAAACACAGTTTTCATAGAACTCTAAATCAATCTTCTTTAGTCCTGGCAATAGATTTTTGGAGTGAAGGATTTTCATGCCTTTCTCACTCGTGCCCAAGCCTATGGTGTCACATTATCGAATCTATTCTTGCAACATCTATTGTTGTTGTCCCTATAGTAACTTTATCTGTAGCAGCTAAGGTAGAGTAAGTGTTACCAGTACATAGATATAATGTGCCTACCTTTGCACCTTTAGCTACTACTAATGATCCTTTACTGACCTTCCAGATACTGTCTGAGAAGGTAACTAAGCAACCTTCACTACCTAGTTGCCCTGCAGAAATCAAATTTCTTCTTAAGTTAGGAACATGTCTTACCTCCTACAAAAACTAGTCATTACCATTCTGCAACTTGATCTTTATCTTTCCTTTTCCAGCAATTTGACAGGGCTCATCATCACCCAAATATACCTGTCCAAAATCACCTTGAACATAATCTAGAAAATATTTTCTATGAGGTGTAGCATGAAATGAAGCCCCATAATCTATTACCCAGGAATCATTAATATTATCCAAACATAAGATTAAAGCATCTTGTAAAGTATTACTTGCAATATTAGCTTCCTTACTGTCATTTTCATTTTTGTCTCCTTCTTTCTTTTTCCGAGACCAACAATCTTTCTTTAGATGACCAGGCTTTCCGTAGTACTAGCAATCTTTCTTTCCTCTAGATTGAGAGCGTCCTTTCTTTGACCTCCCTCGTGACTTCTCATTCCAAGAACCTTTTCCTCTTTCCTTTGATCTTCCTTTGTTCTCCACATTCAAAACACTACTTGATGATGTTGGAGTCTCACCTGTGCTTTTCCTTCGCATTTCCTCGCTTAGGATAACACCAACAATATCATCAAATACCAAAGTATTTTTTCCAGAGACAGAGTTACTTACAACCATAACCAAGCTATTCAAGCTTTCTAGCAAAGAACATAAAATCAAGAGAGCCCTAACCTCTTCTGCAAAAGTAATTTTTACCAAAGACAATTGACTGGTAATTGTATTAAATTCATTTAAGTGCTCCGCTACAAATCCTCCCTCACTCATTTTCAAATTAAACAAACACTTCATAAGAAATACCTTATTCGAAGCCGAGGGTTTCTCATACAACTTAGCCAATGTTGCCATCAAATCTACAGCCGTTTTTGCTTCTGTTATATTGAAAGCTACAGATGGTGCAAGGCATAATCGAATGGATCTCAGTGCCTTTCTATCTAAAATGTCCCATTCTTCATCTGACATTGTGGTCGCTTTCTTTGCGTTTCCTTCTAATGGCCGCCACAAATCCTTTTGATACAGGTAATCCTCCATATGCATTTTCCATAACTGATAATTCTGGTCGTTAAACTTTTCGACCTTGAATTTGGAATCCTCAATTGCTCCCACTCAAATCTGAAAGTCGTACCAATTTACAGAAAACCTCGCTCTGATACCAATTGTTAGGGTTTCAAGCAGATCTGAAGCAAATATGAACTAACAATTATATGCAGATTTAAATACAAAAGATAAAGGAATAAAATAGGACACAGATAACACAGAGATTTAACGTGGTTCACCCAGAATGGGTTACGTCCACCATACACAACCATCCAATCTTTCTTATTATCCAACAAAAATAGTACATCAATCTTACAATGCCTTAAGCATCCAAGCCACTTATAAAATGCATTTTTAGGGCAACAAACAAAGTCGGCCTTTTTAGGGTTTTATTACAATGTTGGTTTTCATCAACAAAAAAATGGCAAAAAGAAATTTCTCAGGGGCTACCGCCCCCGAACCCCCATAGCGGGCTTCGCCCGCTTTGGGGATTGCCGCCCCCAAACCCCCACCCGGGGCCCGGCCCGATCTCGGACCCCGACAAGGATACGTGCTGAGTGTATAGTACTTTGTTGATCAGTTGCCACATTTCAACATGACAAACAAATACACATTTATGAATCAACACACTGGTTTATGCTCTTTCCAATGCCACTACTCATGAAAGCTCTTGAAATTAGTGTTAGAGGCTTTGCACATTGACTTCTACAGATACAAGTATTTGCTTACATATCATACTAGTCCATGATTGTAGAGTAGAATATAGTTATAGGCTACAACCATTCATTCTAAACCAAATTCAATGAACCTTAAATTTATCGTATGAACAAGATTTAGTGTTTGATAATTGTTCGCTAAGATTATGAAGTTTTCTAAGATTTGTCATTAGTGATTTGATTATGTTCAGTTTTATTGTGAAATAATGACTACTTCCATTTAACACGCTGCAAGACTATTTATAGTCATGTACACCAAAGGCTCAAGAAATGGCTCATATTTTTGTTTCAGACAGTTATATGCATGAACAGACCTTCAAGGCTACAATTTTTAAAACAAAACTACTACACAACCACCTTTGCAGTACTGGGCAGGAACTACGCTGCCCTGCAGCCCTTGTTTTTTTGTGTGAGGAGCTTTATCAAGGATAACATCCACAAGGCATAAATACTCAAAAATGGCTAACACACTCTACTTCACATATTGTCGTTTCTCTAAGAGAATATCTTACTACCTTCCTCAATGATGTTGGTATTAAAATAACATTTTATTTATAATGGTCAATTAACTTTAGGATGGACTTTATGATTAATCTTTTTTTTATTAGATGTCTATAAATTATAATCTTAGTTTTCCCTATTATCCTCTTCAAATAAAGAGTTTGTAATCCTATTTAAGGACACTCTCACTCCTTTGTTTTATATCAGATATCTTGGTAAACATTTTATGTCACTTTCATAATAGTTGGGTAATGATGTCATTTTAAAAATACCTCCATGTCGCAAATATAAATTTTGAGAAAATTCCTTACCTACAAATCTAGCATAGAAACTCATGTCCTAGTAGTAAATTTGTTAGCAAAAAAAACTTAAAAATAATAATGGCCTAGTCATGCAAATCTATCGACAAAAAAAGCATACGAAACAAAAAATGTCCAACCACATGAAAAATTTATGTTGGTGTTTCTATTGAAAGAATGCAGATTACATAAGAGTTTGTTCTTAAAAACTACAAGAATAGATTGACCAATAACATAAGAAACTAGTATATGGACACAAGATAGGCATATATAGCAGTACAAAATGGATCAGCAACACAAGAAACTAGTATATGGACAAAAGATAGACATAACTAGTGGTAGAAAATAGACCACCAACATGACTACCATAATGTGACAAAAAAAGATCAGCAATAACACCAAGTAGACAAAAATTTATGTTGGTTTTGATGAAAAAATCTTTTTGAAATTGTAGACTTTTTAGATGATTTTTATTGTGATTTTTTGTCAAAAGGAATCATGATTTAAAAAGAAACCTCACAAGAAACTAGTATATGGACACAAGATAGACATAACTAGTGGTGGAAAATAGACCACCAACATGACTACCATAATGTGACAAAAAAAGATCAGCAATAACACCAAATAGACAAAAATTTATGTTGGTTTTGATGAATAAATCTTTTTGAAATTGTAGACTTTTTCGATGATTTTTATTGTGATTTTTTGTCAAAAGGACTCATGATTTTAAAAAGAAACCTCTCAATACACCAAGTAGACAAAAATTTATGTTGGTTTTGATGAAAAAATCTTTTTGAAATTGTAGATTTTTTAGATGATTTTTATTGTGATTTTTTGTCAAAAAAACTCATGATTTTAAAAAGAAACCTCACAAGACTACAAGAAAGAGCATTGCACAATTTATTAGAAACCTTATGTCATGATTTTTATTTTTTTATGGATTGGGCATATCAATCTCATGTTGTCTCTTTATTGTGCCACACAATTGATCCCTTGATCCATCTCTAAAACATAACTAGTGGTAGAAAATAGACCACCAACATGACTGCCATAATGTGACTAAAAAAGATCAGCAATAACACCAAATAGAAAAAAAATTATGTTGGTTTTGATGAAAAAATCTATTTGAAATTGTAGACTTTTTAGATGATTGTTATTGTGATTTTTTGTCAAAAGGACTCATGATTTTAAAAAGAAACCTCTCAATACACCAAGTAAAATTTATGTTGGTTTTGATGAAAAATCTTTTTGAAATTGTAGACTTTTTAGATGATTTTTATTGTGATTTTTTGTTAAAAAGACTCGTGATTTTAAAAAGAAACCTCACAAGACTACAAGAAAGAGCATTGCACAATTTATTAGAAACCTTACGTCATGATTTTTATTTTTTTATGGATTGGGCATATCAATCTCATGTTGTCTCTTTATTGTGCCACACAATTGATCCCTTGATCCATCTCTAAAAGTACTAGTCCCTAGGTCTTCATTCTTTTATAGACTATTTGGCTCTAATTGAGCTCTAATACCATGTTATAGAAATAGAGCACATAAAGATGATCAAGATTATTCATCAAATAAACTAGTATATACATCTATCTAGAAAATTTTGAGAAACATCAAGTTTTAGCTATTTTATTTGCTTACAAGTTATTTATAATTGAATATAAATATTTTGATTTGCAAATGACTATCAAAATTAAGGTAAAAGGCAAGGGTTTTTGTTACACACTCATGACATTACACTCTACCCTCACTACCATTGTAGAATGCCTCTCAATAATAATAAAAAATAAAAAATCTTTCATATAAAGGATTACAACCATATTAAACTTCCCACATTATGAATACAAGATAAATAAAATAACATGCAAAAAGAAAATAAAACATAAAATCTATCATAAAATTTGAATTGACCATTACTACTTAATAGCTAGTTTAATAAATTCTACCCTTTAAAACACAATGACAATGGGTATATGACATTTCAAGAGCTAAAGAAAAGTAAAAAATATGCAATAGGTTACACTAATGAGATATATGATCTCATGTATTTGAAATTCAACAAGATAGAAAAGATTAAGGTAATGAAATAATTCAATGGACTTCACTATGCCACTAACACAAAGATGGAATCTCTTCCTATTGCCACACTATCTTACACTTAAAAGGTAAAAATTTATTCAAAAACAAGAAGAGTACAAAGCCCAGACATTAACCAACCCTATCAATCTCAACTATGTGGTCCAACTCTTGAGACATTAACCAACCCTATCAATCTCAACTATGTGGTCCAACTCTTGGGACAGATTGGGGGCTAATTGGCCCCGATCCACAATATTCCAATTGTACATTTGATCAGAGGCCCATTTGGCCAAACAATCTACAATGCCATTATATTCTCTAGGGACATGAACGAAAGTCATGCAGACTCCAAAGAAGTACACAAATTAAGAATTTGTTTAATAACCAAAGTTAGATGCCAACAAACATCATCTAACTGATAAAAGGTAAAAAATTGTTCAAAAACAAGAAGAGTACAAAGCCCAGACATTAACCAACCCTATCAATCTCAACTATGTGGTCCAACTCTTGGGACAGATTGGGGGCTAATTGGCCCCGATCCACAATATTCCAATTGTACATTTGATCAAAGGCCCATTTGGCCAAACAATTTGCAATGCCATTCTATTCTCTATGGACATGAACGAAAGTCATGCAAACTCCAAAGAAGTACACAAATTAAGAATTTGATAACCAAAGTTAGATGCCAACAAACATCATCTAACTGATAAAAGGTAAAAATTTATTCAAAAACAAGAAGAGTACAAAGCCCAGACATTAACCAATCCTATCAATCTCAACTATGTGGTCCAACTCTTGAGACATTAACCAACCCTATCAATATCAACTATGTGGTCCAACTCTTGGGACAAATTGGGGGCTAATTGGCCCCGGTCCACAATATTCCAATTGTACATTTGATCAAAGGCCCATTTGGCCAAACAATCTGCAATGTCATTCTATTCTCTAGGGACATGAACGAAAGTCATGTAGACTCCAAAGAAGTACACAAATTAAGAATTTGTTTAATAACCAAAGTTAGATGCCAACAAACATCATCTAACTGACGCTTGTTCAACAAAGTCACCACTACCTAAGAATCAAACTCACAAATGATCTTTTGCCACCCAAGATCACAACTGCGCTTCACACCATATAAAATGGCCAGAGCATCCATCAATTATTAGAATGCACACCCTTATAGACAGAGAAGATAAACCAAACAATACTATAACTATCTCACCCAACTCCTCCAATACTAGCATGACCCGTATTTCCACGAGAAGAACCATCAGTGTTGATTTTCAAAATTCCTTGAGGAAGAGGACACCAACGCCCCTCCCTATTTATCTTATGAAGACGATGATGACATCTATTTCACATGACCTATTGAGTTCTTGGAACACCCCTTAGAAGAGAAATATTGAGGCGATTAAAAAAAACAACATCTCCCGGATCCACGTGTTCAGCCAAGTGACATTTTGTTGAAATAGTTTCTCAAAGAGAGTGAAGAATTTTCCACCACAAATGCTTAACAACCAGCTTGACATCTTGAAAAATCCTATTATTCCTCTCCAACAAATATACCAAATGATGAAGGTAGGTCCAAGAGCACAAACAAATTGAAGAAAAGAAGTCTTAAGAAAGGCTCTACTCCTACAAACAAAAAACTCAACCAAAGGAAAGACATGCCAATAGGGTTGATTCTAAACACCCCACCAGAAGTTCCAGATCTCTCTTGAAAAGAAACACTGGAAGAAGAGATGAGAAACACTCTCTTCACTATTACAACACAAAACACGCATTGAGGGGCCCTGCAAACCATTCATAATCAAATTATCCCAAGTCAGACATCGATTTTGAATAACCAACCACATGAACAAGTTGTACTTAGGCCACGAGAACTTATTCCATACCTTTTTCTACCAAGGAACCTCCATATCTCCAAATATTTGGCCAACAAGCTTCTAATACCCAATAGAGATAGAATACTTACTAGATGAGTCACTCCCCCAAGAAAGAACATCATGCCCGCAAACATTACACTCGAGAGAAGCTAAAATTTGAGCCAGCGCATTCTTATCCTCCTCTGATCCACCTAGCGGCCATTCACCAGAATGCTTCCATCGGAAACCAACGGCCTGTCCAAAATTACAAGGTACCTTATAATTCTCAACCTTATCTCAACCAGTCTCCATAAAAATATCACAACGGGACTGGAGATGTGGATACCTAGTAAGAATAGGAGGATTACCATCCCAAGAATCCAACCAAAAAAGAGCCTCAAACCTTGAATGACAAATCCAAAAGATGCCATCCTTAACTAACGGAGCCCCCAATTTCAAAGTATATCAAATCATAGAGCCCCTTCCCTCCAAAGGATAGCGAGGAACATCTGGAGGGTCAACCCCTTTAAGATACTTGTGAATGAGAATCTAACCCCAAATTTGATGTTGATTGGTACACCAGTGCCAATAGAACTTGGCAGCAAGAACTTGCCCATTCAGAATAGAAAAACGAAGACCAAGACCCCCTTCCTTCCTTGGCCTACACACAGAATCCCACTTAACTAGGCTCCATTTTGCATTATGTAGATTACCACTCCAAAGAAACTTACAAGAGAGAGCATCGAATTCCCTGAGGAAATACATAGGAGTTGCCTGAACAAAACACCTATAAATACGAAGAGCCTAAATGACAGATTGAAGAAGAGTGTCTCTGGCAGCAGTGGATAACCAATGATGGGTCCCATGAGCAACCTTTTGACACAACTTGTCAAAAAACTTCTGCCAAGAAGCCCTAAGTTACCTACCAATAGTAAAAGGAATACCGAGATAAATAAAGGGAAGAGACCCAATCTGAAACCACAGAATATTAGCAATCCTCCTCTCAATAGCTCCAGGAGTATTAAAAAATAATATTTAAGACTTATGTTCATTTAATTTTGGCCCAAAGCAGCAAGATAAATATCCAAAGTCCATCTAAAAGATTCATCTTCCTAAAGACGAGTGTAATGTGGAAATTTTTCCTAGGGTTTCCACCCAAGAAATGGAAGTCGCTAGATTTTTCACTTAGGGACACTACATTCAAAGGAGGAAAGGGAATTCACTAGATCTAGTCATAAATCAGATGAAGACTAAATGCTAAGTGAATTTGGGTTGATGAGGATTTCCTTTTTTGTAAGTTGAAGTGTTGATAAAATATTGAAAAATGGAGGTAAAAGCATGAAAACAACGAGCTACGGATTCGGGATTTTTGCACGCACCTGGATCTGAGTAATGTAAGATAAATCATACCTGCTCCTTGAAACTACCCAAAAGTGTCAAGACTATGGCACATCACATCGGTCCTTTGAACTTTTCACACGCTAAAGAGGGGCGATTCGTCTCTATGAATAAAGCTTAATATGAAGAGTACAACTCCGTACCTATTTCCTGCACATAGAAAGAAGGGAAATATGTTGGTAATAGGGGTTTGCCTAAGTCAAACCTTGGTTTAGGAATTAACCTTGAGTGAAATATTTAAAATGCTTGAAATAAATAATGGAAAGATAAACCTCAGATCTACAATGACTGATAATGATGCTTTGCTTATTGAATGTAATCACATATGTTGTATGAAATGGCATGAACATGACAAAACCTTAACACACACACTTGCTTGCAAATGAATGATTTAAAATAGATCCACAATGGTTGAATAAAAATTGTTGATGTATACTTGATGAATGCTTGAGAAGACCTCACATAATCTGCACTTTCACTTCACAAGAGGCTCCTTCAATTGCTTGTTTATGGATGATGGATTGTTGGATCCTTCAAATGAGGAAAAGAAAGGCTATATGTATGAAACCCTAACAATTTTTTTGATCATAGGCTAACCTAGAAATAAGATATTTTCACACCAAGTCGGGTTTGAACATTATAATACCGCCAAATTATGATCCCAAAATTTGGGGAGAAAAAGTAGGGACCAATGTGATTCGCATCGATCCAACCAACTTTTTTCCAAACTTTTAGGGATGCAAGGTATTGTGATTATAAGGTGATTCCTGAGTGGGTGTGATGATTTAAGATGTCTAGATATGTGAAATCGGGCCTTGAAGATCGAAATAGGACATAATTAGGACTTTTGATGAATTAATTAATTGAAGGAATAAAAGGGGCACACTTAGGGTAAAGGGCCCAATTTTATGATGTGTGGAATGATAGAAGAAGAATTTACATTCTTAAAGGGAATTTAAAATGATGCTACCAATTATCTACTTATTCCTCTTGTACCCAAATGAGAGGGGAAGACCTCCTTATGCACTTTCCTATCGTCAATTATGCTAATTTTCCGACATAGGCCGACATGGGGAAAGGTTTCCTGCCCAAAATTTGGATAGGGAAATGGGTTCAAAATGGGCCCCAATTAGGGAGAACCATGGCATGGCACCATGGTCCCAGTGAGGACCAAGGTGCCACATCCTGGTCCTACCCCAAAATTGGGCCAGGGTTAAGGGGTCCAACAAGATGAAATGATATAATATGGCCATTATTGCATGGTGGGGGGCTAAATAGGTCTTTGTCAAGCATGGAGATGCAGGTGCTAAGGTGAGAGCCCTAAATATGGTCCAAATTGTAAGGGAGTACAATTTAGGACGCTACAATTAGCCCCCACTTCAGCGGGAGTATGAGCTTTTGCAAATACTCACGATAAAGTAGATGAAAGAGAGATGAAGAAGGTGAGAAATGCAAAGAAAGATCACAAGGAGTATAAGACTCACTAATTTCAAGGAACCAAGCCCCCAATATTAGGACCTTAACTCACTCAAACATATATAAGGGCGCACAAAACAAGAAAAAAACAAAAAGGAAAACAAAGACCAAAAAGGCAAACCAAGGAAAAAGACACACAAAAAAAGCTAAGAACCAAAAACAAGACCTCAAGTCAACTAGCTGAGGAGACCTCGATATCAAAATGTCTCAACAACTAATATCATTCTTGAAAAATACCAACTCACGAACACAAGCGATCACATAAAAGAGAAAATCAAGCACCATCCATGAACTACAAGTAGCCAAGCTATGAGTTCATGAGAAGAAGAAGAGAGAGGGAATGAATACACTAGATATGTTTATCTAGGTGATCCATGAGAAGAATGATGAGAGAGAACATAGATACCTTGCCCCTTGATGTTTGCATCTAGGTGATCCATGTTGGGGAGGAGAGTAGGAATAGACTAGCCCTATTCTACTAGTTCCACTCATCCTAGTGTGTGTGTGCAAGTGATGTCTGGTTTCAAGTGTATAGAACCTCGTGTAAGAGTTTGTTTCCTCTAGTTTAGAGTGTTCTTCAAATTGTTTAAGACATGTAATGTAAATGCAAATGCCAAGAGGCGACTGTGTGCGCAAATGTAAATGTCAAGAGCTGTTGTGTTTGCAAATGTAAATTCCAAGAGGCAAATGTGTAAATGCCAAGAGGCACTGTGTGTGCAAATGTAAATGCCAACAGGTGAATGATGGATACATGCCCGATTTTTAGGACATCTCGTGTAAGAGTTTTTCTTTGGTTTTGGTGATGTGTATCCCCATCTAAGACATATATCAAATGTTGCATCTGGTTTCAAGCGTGAAGCATCTCATCTAAGAGTTTGTGTCCTCTGGTTTCGAGAATGAACACCTCGTTTAAGACATGTAAAAATGATATGCAAAATTATAGTACAATATGGTACAAAGGGAGTGTTATGGGTGCCCCCCCTTAAGATGTCAACATAGTCCTATGTTGATGTCTTAAGGAAGCTAGAAACAAGGATACCAACCTTCAACACCAAGGAGATATCCTTTAGGCAACAATATCGTAAATCCAAGCTAGAGAGGGAATACTCTTCAAGCAAGGGTAAGATAGTTGAAAAAGAGATATCTTGCAACAAGTGTAAAGAGGATCCTTGGAGGAGAAGAGATCTTTTCTCAAAAGACATCTACCTCCAAGAGGAGTTTCTTTGAACAAATATAACATCTTTACCAAAATAAATGAAGGAGAACAATAATGCACACCTTCCTCCTATTGCTAGGTGAAAGGGATTCTTGATGAAGGATGACACACTTTTGACCAAATGTGAGGGGGTAAGTTTATGATAGGTATACATTTCCTAGTGAAGAAGAGGTTGTATCCAAGGACTTGCACCTCTTGTATAAGAGAGAATCCTTTAGAAATCAACAACTTCACACAAGGAATGATACCAAATTATAAGAAAATACCACTCAACAAAGGAAAAGTAGACCCTTAGAGAAAGTAAGAGAGAGAAATAATTGCCCCCCAAGTGCATGGATAATGAGAAGAATTAAACAACTTCCAAAGAAATATTATTCATAAGAGACATACCATCTCAACCAAAGAATAGATCCTAACCAAGGAACAAATATGTGCTTGCATGGAGGATAATCCCATGCAAGACGAGATATCAAGTTATGAATAATGGAACTTTTAAAGGAAGAGGTAACCTTCGAAGAGGGAGAGTGAGAAAAAGATTAATAAACCCTTCTAAGAAGAGATTAGACATGAATAAATGCACAATATACTCACATAGATAAATATTCAAGGTAAGAAAATACTTTAATATATGTAAAATACATCTCCATACAAGAGAAAATCTTTAAAGAGAGAAAGGGGAAGAGAAAGATTGCATATTCCACTTAAGGAGAGATTATTCATAAAAGATATATCATGACATGTGATAAAAGATATCAAAGCATGAGAAATGCAACCCCTAAAGGGAATAATAAAACTTTAGATAAGGAGGGAGAAAGGGGGAAGCCTTCCTTTCCTCCCAAGCAAGAATACAAGGATAGACTAGGGGGAAGAGTCACACATTTCCTTAGGAGAGATTATCCACAATAGACGTACCGTTTCAAACAAAGAATAAGTGCTATGCAAGGAACACATGCATTCACATTAAGGATAACTCTATGCAAGAAAGAACATCAATTTACAAAAAATTCACTACATAAAGGAAATGGTGAAACCTTAAAGATGAGAGATATGATAGATGTGAAAGTGAACCATGTTGTTACCCCTAGATGTTTGAAATTAAAATTGCACGACCCATTATGAAAAAGAGCCCCCAATTAAGTTAACTACTTGTGTCATAGGGTGAGGAGCAACATGGGGGTGAAATGAGTGCTAAGGCACTACCTTTTCACCTAGGAAGAGAGCAAGATTTGTTGAAAGACATACGAGCACAATCATATTGTTCTTGAACAAATTCTTTAAATGCTTTATACTTTCCAAGAGAATGAGAACCACCATGATTAAAAATACAATGTCCACTACCTTCATTATGCTTAGTGCTAAACTTCACAAAAGGAAAGGCAATATTCTTGTCATACTTTAATTTCCAAAAGATTCTAGTTGCTAATTGTTCTCCATCATCAATAGGTGTAGATTTAGAATTTTGAGATTTAGGACAAGAGTTGTTGTTAGAAGAAGAAGGATTGTCTTCAATCATTTTAATATTTCCATTATCAACTAATTTTTGTATACCTTCTTGAAAATCCAGACAATTACTAGAATTATGATCATGAGTTTGATGAAATGAACAAAAAGGATTCTTTGAAGAAGAAGCCCTTTTAGCCTCTTGATGCATCCTTTGTCTTGCAAGATGGTTTTTAAAGTCTTGAACCCTAAGGAGGTCATCCATAGGAGATTTATGATCACGCCCTAGTCCTTATGTACTAATTTGTGTAGGAGGCTTTATAGGGACTCTAATTCCTTGTTCAAATTTCCCAAGTCCTCATCCTCTAAAACCTTGTTTTGATATTATGTTAAACCCACTGCTATAAGAATTTCTTAATTGAGAAGGGGGGGGAACATTGTGATAAATTTATTTGAAGTTTGTAGTGTAAGGATGTTTAAAAGGAATGAAAGGATTAGTAGATGAAGAAGGAATATCTTGTAAAGGATATTTTTCCTTTCTATCATCATGCATGTACTTTTGGGAAGGAAGATCCTTATCATCCAAGGCCTCATCTTTGTTGAATGTTATGTGGGGAGAGAGATCATGAATGAAATGCATAACATCGTCTTCTCTACAAATGTTTTGATGATTAAGGTAGGCTCTAGGAGAATAAGGAGGATCTAGAGAGATGGAAACACCAATATTTTGATCTTGCCCCCCTTGTGCAAGGGTATGTGTATGAGAAGAAGATGGGGCCATGTTTCTCTTCAATGCTTTCTCTCCATTAAAGAGATCATTGATAGGATAATTATCTCTTTCTTCATTCATATTAGATACCCTAGGAGAGGTACAAGTGTTAGGTATTCCATCTCTAGGATTAGGATCTACAAAAGCTTTTAGGTGATCCAAAAACATCACCATACAACAATGTACATGATAAATGAAAGCTTTGAGATCTAATTTATGAAAAGGAATCAATTTGGAAATCCTAATAATGCAATATGTCCAAGTGGTATGAATGAAAAGAAGTAACATGAAGTGAAAGAAGTCATTATCCGACACATGATTTTAAGTGTACGTCAAAAGCAACGTAATCATATGTGAAATAGAAAATAAATAAAATACATTAATTTCCATGATAAATATTTAAATTTAGATCCAAGAAAATTGATGAAAATAAATTAGGGTTTTGTAAATAAAACCTCTTAATTTATGTAAACTGACAATTTTTATTTTTTTGAAATTTAGAAAATAATTGTGCAACTTCTTAGGAAATTTAAATTTAAAATTATGGTATTTTTAGCGAACAACTTAATTTTAATATTTAATTTGCAATGAGATCTAGTATTGAAGTTTTGAATTTGAATTACCACCAAATCTGAAATAACTAATTCAAAATTTTAAACAACCCACAAGCTTGATTTTAAATTTAAAAACTAGGGTTTTTGAAATAAACCATTTAATTTTAAATTTTAATTGGAAAATTAAACTTGCAAATGAAATTTTGAATTGTGAAATATAAAAAGCATTCAGATCTGAGAAAAAAAATCAAAATTAAAGGTGTAAGGAGTCGGGTTCACCAAAATGTAATGTGGAAAAATATCCTAGGGTTTCCATCCAAGAAATGGAAGCCGCTAGATTTTTCACTTAGGGACGTTACATTCAAAAGAGGAAAGGGAATTCACTAGATCCAATCATAAATCAAATGAATACTGAACGCTAAGTGAACGTTGAAGTGTTGAAATTAGGTAAAATACTAAAAAATGGAGCTAAAAGCATGAAAATAGTGAGCTACGGATGCAAGATTTTTGCACACACCTGGATCTAAGTAATGTAAGTTGAATCGGACCTGCTCCCCAAAACTACCCAAAAAGTGTCAGGACCATGGCACATCACATCGTTCCTCCTAACTTTTTGCACGTCAAAGGGGGTGATTCGTCTTTGTGAATAAAGCTTAATCTGAAGAGTACATCTTTGTACCTATTTCCTGCACACAAAAAGAAGGAAAATATGTTGGGAATAGGGGTTTGCCTAAGACAAACCCCGGTTTAGGAATTATCCTTGAGTGAAATATTGTAAATGCTTAAAATAAATAATGGAAAGGTATACCTCAGATCTGCAATGACTGATAATGATGTTTTTCTTCTTGAATGTAATCACATATGTATGAAATGCCATGAACATGAGAAAACCCTAACACACACACACACATGCTTGCAAATGAATAATGTAAAATTGCTCCACAATGGTTGAATGAAAATGGTTGATGTAGACTTGATGAATGCTTGAGAAGACCTCACATAATTTGCACTTTCACTTCACAATAGGCTCCTTCAATTGCTTGTTGATGGGTGATGGATTGTCGGATCCTTCAAATGAGGAAAGGAAAGGCTATATGTATGAAATCCTAACATTGTTTTTGATCATAGACCGACCTAGAAATGATATGTTTTCACACCAAGTTGGGTTTGAACATTATAATACTGCAAAATCATGATCCCGAAATTTGGGGAGAAAAAGTAGGGATCGATGTGATTCGCATCGGTCCGACCAAGTTTTTTCCAGTTTTTTTAAGATGCAAGGTATTGTGATTAAAAGGTGATTTCCAAGTGGGTGCAATGATTAAAGATGTTTAGATATGCAAAATCGGGCCTTGAAGATCAAAATAAGACATAATTAGGGCTTTTGATGAATTGATTAATTGAAGGAATAAAAGGGGCACACTTAGGGTAAAGGGATCAATTTTATGATGTGTAGAATGATAGACGAAGACTTTAGATGCTTAAAGGGAATTTAAAATGATGCTCCCAATTATCCACTTATGCCTCGTGTACCCAAATGAGAGGGGAAGACCTCCTTATGCACTTGCCCATCATCAATTATGTTAATTTTTTGACATAGGCTGACACAGGGAAAGAATCTTGCCCAAAATTTTGATAGGGAAAAGGGTTCAAAATGGGTCCCAATTAGGGAGGACCATGGTGTGGCACCATGGTCCTAGTGAGGACCCTTAGTCCTACCCTAGAATTGGGCCCGAGTTAAGGGGTCCAGCAAGATAAAGTGATATAATATGGCCATTATTGCATGGTGGGAGGCTAAATAGGTCTTTGTCAAACGTAGAGATGCAAGCACTAAGGTGAGAGCCCTAAACGCAGTCCAAATTGTAAAAGAGTACCATTTAGGATGCTACAACGAGCAATCCCCATTAAAATAGTATCATCAACCAACTGAAGATGTGAAAGTTTAGGCAAACCATTTCCCCATCTCTAACCATGAATAACACCCTAGGAAACTTGAGATTTAATAAATCTGCCCAGACCCTCAGCCATTATAATAAACAAATAGGGGGAAAGAGGTTCACCTTAGCGAAGGCCCCTGGAATCTCCAAAGAGATGAGAGGGTTCACCATTTACAATAACAAAGAAAGAAGAAGAGGTAACACAAATAATTGTCCAACTTACCCACTCAAGGCTAAAACCAAAAGCTAAGAGGACTTTTTGCAGAAAATGCCACTTAACTCTATCATAGGCTTTGGCCATATCCAACATTATAAACATAGACTTCTCCTAAGACGTCACCATAGAATGAATAGTTTCGGAGGCAACCACAACCCCATCCAAAATTTGTTTGAGACCACAAAACCCCCTTGCTCCTCTTAGATCAAAAGAGGGAGGCAAACTCTGAGTCTCTTTGCAATCAATTTAGTGATGAATTTGTATAAAAGATTACAAAGAGCAATAGGCCAAAAGAAATCCAGTTGGTCAGCACCTTCTTTGTTAGGAATGAGAACCAAGAAAGTAGAGTTCAAAGCCCACAACATCTTCTTGCTACTAAGATATTCCCAAACAACTTCCGATAAATCCGAATTAATAATTGTGATGTAGGAAATAGGCATAGGCATCAAAGCATAATAGTTAGGGAACCACAAACCTAACAATGCAATGAAAATAAAGTCCTATCACACTCAATAGAAGAATTGAAGACAAGATGTAAATTAAAAATACAAACCAACAAAAGCATCTCCTTCAATTGGCCTCCATTGTTCTTCTTTCTCCTTCAAATTGTTGTAGATATAACCTACAAAGCAAGTGTGTTGAAAGAAAGATGATAAGATGATAAAATGATTTAGACAGCATAAGGATACTCGAAATGTGGTTAAAAATCAATGAGAAAGGTGCTCAATTTATAGAAAAATTGGGGATTGATTGGATGGCTAAGATTGAAAAGATATTTTGTTAGATGGACGAACTTGATTGAGCGCATAGCAGAGTTGCCATTTGGGGAAGGATGAAGATAGACGAAAGCAAATAGGCAGATATTATGAGAATAAATAATAAAACCTTTAATTATTTTCTCATAAATACCAAATTAGCAAGTTGAAAATATCAAGAAGATTTTAATAATTAAACATTATTAAATATCTTCATTCGAAAAGATAAATAGAAGAATTAAAAATAAATAAAATATCCTCTTATAAGAAAATTAATAAATAAGATTTATTAATTATCTCCTCACAAGAAAAAGTAGATTTTTGAAGATGCATACCTCATTTTGGAATTTAAAATTAAGATTAATGAGATATTGTCAAAAAAGATTGTTTTTTGAAAAGCAAGGAAAGATATTAATTTCCAAATTCAAAAATTAGGAGGATTTTATGAGAAGATTTAATAATTAAATATTATTAAATGTCTTCATATAAGAGGATAAAACAGAAGAATAAAAAAATTAAAAAGCAGGAAATATCCTCACACGAGAGTATAAATAGAGATAATTAATAAACAAGATTTATTAATTATCTCCTCACAAAAAGAAGATAAAGATGAATTAATGAATAAAATTTATTAATTATCTTTATTTTGGAGGAAGATAAATATGATAAATTAATAAAAATGATTTATTAATTTATTGCTCATATTCATGAATTAGTTAATTAAATAAAATAAATTTATTTAATTAATGGACAAAGGAGACAAATAAATAAATTATTTAATTTATTTATTTAGGACTTACAAGAATTGTTAGTAAAAAGGGGGTTTAATTAAAGACTATGCACATGATATGTTTAAAATAGGAGACACGGGCGTTGACCATTTTTTAGTGTCTACAATAATATCCCAGAATTCGTGAAAGAATTATATTGGAAATCAATCAGGGCCTAGAGCTTTACCCCTATTCATCCCAAAAACCACCTCCTACAACTCAAGCAAAGAAATTGGACGAACGAGGGAATCATTAATCTCATTCATGGCCAAGGAAGGAATACATGCAAGGATCAAATTTTCCTCATCCTCCGCAAGAGGAGAATATTCAAAAAAGAGAGCCGAATAAAAACACCTAGCCTCTCGAGACAAGGCTTGCAAAGAAGATAGGCAAAGACCTTCAGAATTAACCAGAGATGAAATATAACCCCTATTTCGTCGAACCTACACAGAATGATGAAAAAAAGAAGTATTCCTATCCCCTTCCTAAAGCCAATCAATTCTAGCCTTCTGCTTCCAAAAAAAATCCTCACGAAGTTCCCACTCCACCTCTCAAGAAGCTTGAGATTCTGCTATTCCCAAAGCTTCTGAGAAGCCAAAATCACGTATTTGGCGACTAATCACATCAAGGCGCAACTGAACATTCCTCTTCATAGCCTGAAGGTTACCAAAGCCTTGCCCATTCCATTTCTTAAGGTGATATTTCACAAATTGTGGCTTCTTAACAAAAGAGTACATGACAGTACCATAAGCAAGGCCTCCATCTTTCCACCATTGAGCCACTAGATCATGCAAAGAAGAATCTCTTAGCCGCATAAGTTGAAACTTAAAACAAGGATTCTTAGGAACAATAAGGGAAGTTGCAATAAATTTGATTGGCCAATGATCAGAACCCCTCCAATCAAGATCTTAAAGCTAGTAGACAAATTAACTCCCACCCAAAAACAAGAAACAAGAAACCTATCCAGTCATTCAAAAATAGATTCCTCCCCACTCTGTCTATTATTCCAAGTAAAAACCTTGTTAGAAGGTTTGATATCAATTAAAGCAAGAAAGTCCACATTTTCTTGAAAAAGATCAAAAGAAGGACCCAACCAAGCCAAAACCATTGAAATCACCAGCTAAAATCTAAGGGAAATAAGGAGCACACAATCGCACATACCTTATATGAGACCATATAGCTGAGTTTTCCCGTAGATATCAATCAGAGCATAAACATTAGTAACCAAAATAACCTCCCCAGAATCAAAACTAGAGGCAACTAGAGAAAGAGTAGATTGACTCAAAATCCAACAAAGTGGAACAATCTTCCTCAGATCCCAAAAAAGAGCCAAACCTCTAGAACAACCTTGAGAACCAATACATTGACACTAACCATTATGTCAGATACAAGAGACACATTGAAGCATGGAATCAACTAAAAGCTTAGTCTCCTGGATGCAAAAGATATCTGAAGAGTGGACTGCAAGGTCAAATCGCGAATAGCCTTCTCTCTAGGGATTCTATTCAACCCCCTTGCATTCCAAGAGAGAATAATCATTGAAGAGGTTGGGAAAAGTGGGCATCAATGGGTTTGACAGACCCAGATTCCACCAACTCTCCAATAATTTTAATTTTATCCTGGTCCTTCTTGTGACCATTTCTAGAAGAGTTATCAAAGGAACCCTTCTTAAGAGGACGTTGTTGCAAACCCAAAGTCTGAAAATATCATTTAGCTCTACCAGATGCTACCACTTCCTTAGCCAGATCTACCAGAACTATATCATCCTACATAAGATCACTATCCTCACCTATATCACATAGAACCTGACCATGCGGAGATCCCTAATGGTTGTGAGGGCCTTGCAAAGGAGGAATGAGCTGACCAGTTTCTTGCTCTTACACATAATTAGTACCCAAATTAGAA
Source organism: Cryptomeria japonica (assembly GCF_030272615.1). Classification (NCBI taxonomy): domain Eukaryota; kingdom Viridiplantae; phylum Streptophyta; class Pinopsida; order Cupressales; family Cupressaceae; genus Cryptomeria; species Cryptomeria japonica. The sequence continues at coordinate 242,290,640 of NC_081409.1, read as the reverse complement.
ACCCCTAAGGCAGTACCAAGTGGGTTCCCTTCCTCCAAAGCCATGGTATCCAAAACCTCAAATCAATTGAAACCCACACTTATATATCTATCCCTGAAGGGTCTTTTCTATCCCTACCCCTTTTCCTAAGCCTTCACAAGAACAAAGCCATCCTTAGCTAGATCACCATTCTCAACAAGGGACTTCCCTATATCCCCCTTATCCAAATTTGATACCGAAGCTGGAGCAGATGTGCTCGGTGTAGAATTTTTATTAACCATAGGACATTGCCTTTGAAGATGACCATACTCATGGAAAATCCGACAACGGAAAGGAAGAGACTCATAATCCAACTGTTGAACCCAGGATGAGGAGCCAAGACAAATTTCCATAGGATCTGGCAAAGGATTATTCAGATCAATCTCAACACAAATACAGGTAAAAGAAATCACCTTTCTATCCAAGGTTTGTTGATCAATTGTAGTCGGTTTCCCAAGCAAATCTGCAATCCGTTGCAAAATATCCTCTCTCCAAAACTTTAATGCAAGGTGAAGTAGACAAACCCAAACAGGAACCCTTGAAGGCAATTCTTCGATCAAGTTGAAAACCGCATGCCAGGGTTTTAAGAACAAATCCATATGGTTATAAAAATAGGGCCCTCCCTCAAAAACGCAATTTCTATCAGCTATGCTAGAAGAAAAACCATAAAGTAACTATTCGCAGTCAGCAGTATTTCCATCTCACCCTCAACCTGCCAAGAACGATGGATCCAATAATCCAAAGAAGACAAAAAAAATCGGATTCCAAGAAATTTGCAAATGAGAGCATGACAACTCCAAGACGAAACATCCTCCATCACTAACTCTGGAGAAAGAACCAGAACTGGACGATCTTGACTTCAAGGAACGCATCCACTAAATTTCTTCAATTTCAAGCCTTCACCCACATAAAAAGAATTTGAAGACTTCACATGCAAACCCGATGAGGAGTCCTCGTGATCCTTAGCACCCGCAACCACTAGGTTGGAAGAAACCCTTTTCCCCTCCATGATCTGACTCACCAACCACCAGCTAACAAAAAAACCCGAACCACAAGCACCAGCAAAACAATGCAGAGAACCCAACACCCACGGCAGACACCTCAACACCCACGATTAGCAAGCAACGCAAAGCATGAACGACAAAGAATCGCAAAGAAACGAAGGAAGAACGACGGCTAGAGCACAATCCTAGCCATCGAAAGCATCAGTGACACCACTCTCCATCGTATCGACCTGGAACCATCCCTATTGCCACACTATCAAGATTGAGGAGAATGATAAAATGAAGGATAAATCCAATACCCTCATCACTTCAAATGTAAGAACAAATATCTAAGAAACATGTAGATCCAACCTATAGGTAGGAAGTGTTTTTTAAATAATTACAATCAAACAACAACCATCTACACACACAAAAATAATCTTGATTTCACTCCTAACTTGTCTCCTACCTATCACTCTTAGGTTTATGCACCTAATAGAGGAAGAATTTCTACCACTTGGGACTCGTATTGGCATGCCTGATGTGCCACCCTCTATGGTCGTACATTTTTTCGTTACCATGACTCTTATTGTTTCAAATTTGATTCCCTCCTTGGGCATGGCTACTATCCATGTTGCCTTAAATCTTGACTTTGTTCATGTTGATTGTGATGTCACATGGTCTTCTCATGCTCATGCCTCCTCCCATATGCTTGGTGCAATGGTGTAAACTTATGAGAATATTTCTAGGGAATGTATGTCTATTGTTTCTCCTAGTTCATGTCATTTGATCGAATCTACTCATCAATATCTATGAGGTAATCTCAACCCTTTCCCTATTTTATTTTCATCCATGTCATCATTTTTGGTAAGGAGGTGTTGGATAATGAAGAATATTTTTAATGTCTAATCCTCATTTGTAGATTCAATAATTTTTTGTCTTCTCTTTCAATACTAAACAAATGGGCATTTGAATCTTGGAGATCACTCATTGAGGACGGGATTGAATTATATCCTTGTGCTAGTATATTTTTCATTGTGTCCTTCTAAACAAAAGAAGATAGGAAGCAAGTGTTGGAGAGTGAAGTTTGGATATGATGACAACACTCCCTCTCACTCAAACCATGGTTTCCTTCTTTCAACCATTAAAAAAAAATCTTAACTATCATATGCCTATTTGGATCAGAATACCCTATCTCCCTCTCCAATTTCAGGAAGTTTCACATTTTAAATCTATTGGCAATGCTCTTTGTCACTTTTTATATGAGGACGTAGTGTCATCAAAATTTGGTCATACTAGCTATGCACTTTCTCACGAGAGTTGACATCTCTAATGATCTACTCTTTCACTCAATTCCCTTTCATTGTAGGATATACTCTGGTTTTGGATGCCTTGCTTTGAAATGCTAACACTATCACCACAAGAAGGGTGAGGTGACTTGGGGTGGATGAATTCCCTCCATGATCATTTAACTATCAATAAATCTCATACTAAGGATGATGAGTGCTCGATGCTCAAAAGAATTGGCTCCCCCTAAGGATGCTAAGACTTCAATTATTTCTCCTAGTGGGATGTCTTCTCAATTCCTATTATTTATCACTCCATCTTTGGACCTTCCATAATTTTATGTTGATTCTACTAATCCTACTCCACTAGAGGTTTCAATGCAACATTAACTCCTATTTATATGCATTTAAGGGCTCAATTTAAGTCTTGAGTAGAAGCTACCCCTCCACTTTCCCCATGTTTTGAGTCTTTGGAGGATGATTTTGTTGGTGTGAAATGGGTGTTGTACCTAGTAAACTCATCACCTAGGTCCTAATCACACATGCTACTTTTTTTAGAGTACAACAATCAAGTAACTCCCCTATATATTGTAGTGCACTTGGTAAACTTTTTAATGTGACCGGTGATGCTAGCGTGGCAAGTCCTCCAGTTTCATGTGGATTGGGGGGAGACTCTCATGATCTCGTGCTTTACCATAGGAAACTCTTGCCAATCGAGTCAGGCCCCAACCCTAATCACACAGGTTACTTAAGTTTATTTAGGAAACATAGGTTTCTTCCCACTTTAAGTGGATAGTTATCACTTTTCTACCTTGAGTAGATAAGTTATCATTTTATGTATCATATCATAAGATTAAGACGCATGTCATAATCTTATGCTATCTTATGTCTCACCTTGGCCTATATAACCAGGGGTATCTTATACATTATACAATTCATTCTATTTGCATGCTTGAGAGGAATAAAAAAAATTTGTCATTTTGATATTCCCATTTCATTATGCTTTCCATTAAGCCTCTAAATCTTGGGTGGCTATCTACATAGCCAAATCTTACACTATATTAGAGCAAGTTGGGTACTTTTGGTTACTATTTTTGAGAGATCTTAAGTGTAGATCTCGATGTTTTATTAAAGCAATAATTATCCTCTTCTCTTGCATCTTTGTATGAACTTGAAAACTAAAAAGATGTGATAGAAATATCAAATTTTAGGGGGTCCTTTTTGTGGCTTTATATTGCAGGTCAAAATCAAAGTGTGTTGGTGTAAATTTAAGCTAACTGTTGTATTCACAGGGTTTGAGAAAGTCATTTTTGCCTTTTGTTTCATCCACATTGGACCTTAGATGCCACATCTATGAGGGTTTGAAGTTGGGAGGTGCTTACCAAATTTGAACGATAGCTACAATTTTGGAGCATTTTGGGTCAAATCTAACCCTACCATCACATCCAAGAGGCCTAAGACCTAAAGATCAACTGTCTATTCACCAAAATCTAAGCATTGGGCCTTAGCAAAATTTTCCCCTCCATAGTCATATAGACTTCATAAATGCAAAAATACAGTATGATTAAAAAAAAAAAAAAAAATTTGATTTAAAACTTTTTGGATTTTTATTAATAAAAAAATCAAAAATTTAAAATTTAAAATTAAGAAAAAAGAAACTTTTTTGGAGGCTACATAGGCTTGTACAAACCTATGCAATACTTGCAGTATCTGTATGTATTGTGCCAAACCTTGCATACCACATGTCACTCGTCCCATTATGGCCCCATATATCTATCAGCCTTTGAAAAGGTGAAGGATACTATGCATGTTTTGGAAAGATTTTGAGATTTTCTTTTGGCTAACTAGGGAAGGAATATTCTTTTGTTTTTGGCATATTCTATTTTGGCACCCAGGAAGAAATATTATGTTAAGACAAATCATATTTTGTTGCTTGTGGATGTTAATGTCAACTTGAAATCATTGGCTCATTTTCAAATTCCCCCCTTTCGCCTCCTCTCATTGGAGTTTTTGGGTTTTGAGGCTAAAAGGTGGAATTGGATCCTAGCCTAGGGATGCAAATTAAGATCTCAATGGTCCACACAAATCATTGGGAAAAAAATGAATAAGATTCAACTATAGTGCTAAGTGGAGAGTTGAACTCTTTGATTGATTGTTCCTTTTTTATATGATGTAATTGGAATTGAGATTATGAAGTGAAAACGCAAGATCTAGGTTTAAATGCTACAAAAATTATAACATTTAGAAATGATAGTGAATTAGAGAATAGAAAACTAACACAATAACTGAGATCTAGATAAGGACACAAAAAGGAACCTATAGTTACAAACTGAGCCTAAAAATGTCAGGCTGGTGTGTTGGGTGCCTCAATCTAAGGGTGGCTATGCAAACAAAATGAAGAAATTTCACAATCAGGATGTCCTATAGATCTATCTTTTTGAAATTCAGCAAAAATGTGTAAGACATGTGTGTTGGGAATCCTACCAAGGGTTTTCACCTATTTGAAATCTAGGAATGTCTATCTCTATTTTCTCTATGCACTTGTAACATTTTGTACAATCAAATCTAAACATGTACACATGAAAATGTGAAAGAAGGGTTGTGTTGTATAGGGGTTTGCCTAAGTCAAACCCCATGTTGGCTCTCCCACCTCCACTACAACAACGATTGATGAAAAATAGAGCTTGTACTTAGAAGGACATAGGCTTAAAACAATAAAGAAACTTTGGGCATGAAGTCTCACATAAGGCTTGATGTTGCTTGATAGATGTTAATGCATGCCTTCATCATGGAGAAACACATTATGATTCATCATGATTGTTGAAACAAAGATGTAGACTTGAATGCTTAACTCTGTGATTGCAAATGTATGCCCAATTGACTCAAATATACTTGATTGAATGTTCAACTGTGTTGCTTAAAATTTCAATGAGAGAGGGAGTTGTATATATATACAACTGACACCTTTTCAAATTCAATTTTTGGGGAAGGCCAACCTCAAAGAGTAGTTTCCTATTATTTGCAAAGTTGAAAATTGCAATTCACATTTCAAAGCCAAATTGATTGGAAAGGGGTGTTGTGCATCATAGTCCAACACAGGGGCGATAGGTTCCCTAGTCTGACAGATAGGGCTAGGAAAAAGGTCATGAATAAGGGAATGCACCAAGTTAATGGAAATATTTCCAAAACTAATCACAAACAAACATTAATTGGGTACATATTAGGTACAACCAACAAAGTGGGTCCAAACTAAGTGTAAAATTGTAAAGGAATACAATGTACGACATTATATTTAGCCTTTGTTTTAGCGAGAGTATTAACTTATGCTCATACTCTTGATAAAGTATATAAAATCCAAAGATACTTTCATTGAGTCTTAGGATCTTATCAGTCTACAATATCAAGAGAAAAGATAAGTATGAAGTGATAAATATGATCAACATTTGTGACACGCATGGAGCATGTAAAACACAAAGGTATGGCATCTAGGACTAGTAAGATCCGTATATACTTACTAGGAGCCATATCAAAAAGACAAGGTGTGATCTTTAGGACTAGTGAGTGAAGAGTACATAATTAAATTGAGAGGTGGGGTGAATCAATATAACAACAAACTTTTACTTACTTGATTGTCACAAATGCAATACTTTGAAACTTAATCATCCACAACAGTAACATAATTGCAAGATCAAGCAATCAAGAACTCAATAAATTATGCTAAATGTAAGACAAGTCAGGCTCACCAAAGTGAAGTGTTGTGGAATTGAATCATAGCCTATGGATGCAAATTAAGATCTCAATGGTCTACATAAATTATTGGAAAATAATGAATAAGGTTCAACTACAATATTAAGAGGAGAGCTAAATAATTTGATTGATTTTTCCTTTTTTGATATGTTGTGATTGGAATTGAGATTATCAAGTGAATATGCAAGATCTAGGTTTAAATACTAGGAAAATGATAACTTTTAGCAATAATAGTGAATCATGAAATAGAAAACACAATAACTTGTATCTAGAAAGAAGACACAAAAAGTAACACGTAGCTGGAAACTAAACCTGAAATATTGAACTGGTTCTAAGTGCCCCAATTTGAGGGTGTTGGTGCAAACAAAATGAAGCAATTTCAAATCAGGAGGTACTATAGACCTGTCTCTTCAAAATTCAACCAAAAAGTGTTTGACGCGTGTTTTGGGCACCCTAGTCCAGGGGTTTTCACCAATCCAAAATCAGAGAATGTTTGTCGATTTCTACTCTATGCACCTATAACACACTCTGTGATATAATCTGAACCTGCAAATGTGGAAATTGAGAAAGGAGGGTTATGTTGTCTAAAAGCTTGCCTAAGTTAAACCCCATGTTGGTGTTCCCACCTCCACTATAACAATGATTGATGAAAAAGGGAGCATTTCCTGAAAAGGACAAAGGTTAACACAATAATGAAAATGTTTGAATTGATAAATATTACCTCAAGTGTGAAACCCTTGGCATGAAGTCTCACATAAGGCTCGATGTTGCATGAAATTTGATAATACATTCCTTCATCATGGAGAAACAAATTATAATTGGTCATGATTGTTCAAACAAAGATGTAGACTTCAATGCTCGACTCTTTGATTGCAAATGTGTGCCCAATTGACACAAATATACTAGATTGAATGCTCAATTATGTTGCTTAGAGTTTGAATGAGAGAGGAAATTGTATTTATATACAACTTACACCTTTTTCAGATTTAATTTTTTAGGAAGGACGACATCAGAGGCTTGTTTTTTGCTATTTGAAAATATGACATTAATAAAATTCAAATTTCGTGGCCAAATTACCTAGATAAGGTCACTGGGTACCCTAGTCCTAGTAGCTTGGGCCAGGAAAATGGTCCTGAATAGGGGAATGCAACAAGTTAATGGAAATGGACTTAAAACTAAGCACAATTAGACATGAAATAGGTATACATTGGGCACAACTACCAAAGTGGGTTCAAACTAAGTGTGAAATTCTAAAGGGATAAAATTTATGACACTATAGAAGAAAAATTTGTGAGGCCATATTTCAATCATCTGAGCTCCTTTTTGCAAAAAAAAAATTATTTGGGGTATAATTTTGCGCTATTTGCAGTGGTACAATCAAATTTTGGTTTTGGTGCTTGGTTTTTCAAGAAATTGTAGATTCATATTGGTGTTGTTGAGCAGTTCTTGTTTTGGGACCTTCTGAGGCTCTATTTAGGCTCATATAATAACATTTTTTAGTGTCATTTTTTTAAAGTGCATGATTTATCCTATTATTTGTAGTGGTGTGATTAGATTGATCTCATTCTATGTAAAAAGGTCACTTTGAGCTTTTGGCCAAATCTGGCAATATGTGTACCAAATCAAGACCACTTTGTTGTTTTTGGCAACTGGCATTTGTAAAAGCACTAATTATAAAGTGTTAAGCTTCTATATTGTTGAGGGGCTCTTTGATTAAGTGAATTTGGAGGGGGGATTCTTCTTGTGGTTGTGGTTGCATTCCTACTAATTTATGTTCTTTCCTTCTTGTTTCATCATAATCTCCAATTCCAATTACAACTATTCTAAATGGAAATCTAAAATGAACATATTGCTAAGAGTAAAAAGCTTATAAAGGATAGTTTATGGGCTTGATCGTGAACCAAAAGATTACGAAACTAAAAAGATCTAGTGGTTGAATATTTGTGAAGAAGCAATTAGCTATATATGTTTGTACATCTGTCTTGATTTATTATTTCACATTAAAAAATTGGATACACTCATGGCTATGTGGAGCAAATTGTCAAATTTTCTTGGGCAAATAAATGAAATTCAAGGATATATGTTGGAGAATGAACTAATAAGTCTCAATTTGTACAATTTTGACAACATATAGGACTTCATAACAAAATTCGAGTCACTAAAAACACAATTGAAGGAGTGTAAAATGAGAAAAATAATACACAATTGGTGTTAAGCATTCTTTCAAAGTTAGGACCTAAATATTCATTGTTTGCTTCTACTTTATATTCTACGAAGAATTCCTTTAGAGTAAGTTTAATATGCCTTCTTTTGAACATTTTTCTATGCATCTCAATAGAGAGAAAGATAAGCTTATTCAAATGGGTGTCTTGAAGTCTTCAAAATCCCATGCTATGATTTCAAAGGATGAGAAGTCTCTAGTGGCAAAAATAAGAAAAAGAACAAGCCTAAGAAGAATACACAACCCATAGCTAATTCCAAAAAAGAACATAAAATTCCCTCTCCTAAGGGGGGAATCATCAAAGAAGGAGAAGCCTCCTTGTGCATATTGCAAGAAGATAGGACATGAAGAACACTATTGTTATAAGAAGGATATTGATGAATTGAAACATCTTCTCGAGAAGAATAGAATTTATTTACCTTCTAGAATGTCTACATCAGCTTCTTCTCATTCAAAACAAACATAATTTGATATGCAAAAGAGTCTCACTTTTGGGACAAGTAAGAATGCAAGAAAAGATTTATTTGCTTCTACAAGTCATAGATCGGGGAGGTGGCTTCTAGATTCAGCAGTTTCTCAACATAAGACATCTTCGTAGTCTATGTTCTCTTTATTTGAGCCTTGTAATATGCCACCTATTTTGATGGGAAATCGTACTTATATGAGTGTGACTGGGAGGGTATCTATTTATATCTGAGATGGCACATTTAATGGTAGTCTTGATTCAATTATCATTGGAGACATGGAGAGTAGACCAGTCATTGCCACTGAGGTGATGAATCATGCAGCTCAGTTGTACTCTTTTCAAACTTTGTTCCTATGGATGATTTTGATTCTTTAGATGATGATCACACTTCTAGTGTGGATTTCGAAAATGAAGAGAACTTTGGTTACTTGAACTTAGGTATTCTCACATGTGATTTAGTTCTTGAGCCTTGCATTGCATATCTATTTATTGTTGCAGTTGATGATGCTTGGGTTACTACAGATTTCATTTCTTGTGATTCAGTGCAACAAGACATGCATTGTCTTCTAGATACAGTGACCTAGGATGACTACTTGACAGACAATTACAAGTTTGTTTGTGGAGTACTATCTTGCAAATTTGGGAGACACCATTGATGACATGCATCTTCTCTTTGATGGAGTTGATTATTTTTTAATTGTTGTGAGGGAACACTTGGACCCTCTTAATCATTCTCTACATGATCATTCCTCATAGTTTGACATGTGTGTGGATACTTTTGAACATCATTTAGAGGAGGCATCTTTGTCTTCAAAGGGGGATACTTGAGTCTTTGGATCTTATTCCTGCATTCATCTTCACTAGATCCTAGATTGTCTTTTTCAACAATGTGGCCTAGAATGCGTAATTTGGAAGGGGAAACTTTCACCATCGACATGGGGAGAAGAAATTTTTAAAGACTTCATATGTTTTGAGATTTATTCCTACGTTTTCCTTTCAAAAATGGGAAAGCTTCATTCATACATCTTTGGTTTTGTTTCTTCCTAAGGGGATGAATGTTGTTTGACGATCGTGAACCATCTTCTACATCTAGTTTCAAGACTCTACCATTGTTGCATTGTCTAGCTTGAGGGGGGACTACCTTTTCTCTATTTGTGAGAGATTGCATTGAATTTGTACATGGGTACATAACATAGCATAGTGGTTGGGACCCATCTTTGCATTTGTGTACATTCTCCCTAAGTTGCACTTAAGGGGGGTGTTGGTGTGAAAGGGGTGTTTTATTTAGTAAGTTCATCACCTAGGTCCTAATCACATATGTTAGTTTACTTAAGGAACATCTAGGTTTCTTCTCACTTTATGTAAATAGTTATCCCTTTTCCACTTTAAGTGGATAAGTTATCACTTTGTCTCATATCATAAGATTAAGACGTATGCCATAATCTTATGCTATCATATGTCTCACCTTGGCGTATATAGCCAAGGGTCTCCCATACATTATACAATTCATTATATTTTCATTCTTGAGAGAAATACAATTTATTCTTATCATATGTATCTTCTCATTTCATTGTGCTTACCATTAGACCTCTAAATCTTGGGTGGCTATCTCCATAGCCAAATCTTACATTTTTTTGTGGAAACTGTGCAAGAAAGGAAGAGAGGTCTTCTTAAACGTACTTGTGTTTCCCACACCTAGGTCAAGGGTTCTTGAAATGTTAGGTCAAGACCTAGGGTTGTGTAGGTGGCCTTCCAAGTATGTTTTGTTTGGTAGCTAAATTGTAGCCTCATGATATAGAGTTTATGGTCCATTCAAAACTATCTTTGTGTTGGAATCTTGGTTGCAATGGTGTCCAAAGTATTAGGTCCTTTCAAACCTTGCTAGCCTATGGTTTTACCATGGGTTTGCAACTTGGTTGTACTTTAGCTATATAGTGGCTTTTGTGCTTGTGGATATCTATTGTAAAGGGTTCTAGGGAATCTTCAAAACCTAGTTTACCCATATAATATAAAATCAAGCACTTCCAAAAAACGAAATCTCCAACTCCATTCATTGTGTGGGAAAGAATATAATTACCAAACACAAAAGTCTCTACTTGTACATGTCATTCAATCCTCACTTAGGTATGAAACGGAAGTATGATGTTGCTTGCTTAAATTTTAGTGTCAATCATGACTCCTCCCCATCTCATATGACTAACAAGAAAGTGCATATTTCTTTCAATATACAAAACAAAAATGTTAGCTTCATTCTTCATACAAAAAAATGGAATAAGGAGAAAAGTGGGTGAGCACCATAAAATAAAATCCATGATGCAATTAGTTACCACACACAAATGGCTTTACTTGTGCAAGCCACTAAAAATTTCCCCAAGTAGGCATGAGATGGTATAGATCTTGATCTTGCTTTCTAGAATTCCAGTATCATTCATAACTCCACCACATCTAACACCAGTGAAAAGAGAGCATATATTTCTTATTAAGTGTCGGCCCAAAGAATAATGGCTTCATCTCATCCTTACTAGTTGAATCCAAAAATATATGATTGCACAAGATGTACAATTCCTAAGCCTCACAATTTAAATGTACTTGCATTCCTAGCCCCTTGGAATATAATAAAGTAGAATAGTTTTAATGTTCACTAGGCCAAAGATAGCATATGGTATGGCAAACCCCATCATTCAAGCTTTAAGATTTGTTGAACTGCTAAGAAACTTGATGATGAGCTCTCATGTTTTCCCAACCTTATCATTTTCATCTTGTAGTGAAGTATCTGCTAAAATGTCTACATATTGGACCTGAATATCATAGTAAGCTTCGCACTCTAGAACAAAGTTCTTAGATTCAACTGCCCCTATCATGCAAAAGATATGAAGTATTTCATCCCATCCTTCTTTGGGCCTTTCCCATCTACTACCCTTTCTATATCAAAGAAGTGTGTTAATCTTCAACTGAGCTATAAGAATCTTCACTTTCTAAGGTATATTTGCCCTCAAATAATTGATGATCATATGTGGGGTTAAATTCATCACTCCATAGTTTTTTCAAGTAGACATGTAAAATTTATCTATAACAAAGACCTTTATTTCTTTGATATTATTTGTACACATATTTAGGTGAATGCCCCATTTGCTTATCCTCTATACATTTTGTTTCATCCAAGACTTATTTCTCTCATTCTAGACTTCTTTAATGACAGCCTTAAGCCATCTATGTGTCTCCATTTGTTCAACTTTTTAAAGTTAACTTATAAGATGAACCATGGCAATGCAAGGGAACAGCATCGGAAACATAATCTATTACATTACACAAAAGATCTTTTAATCAGGGTTTCTTGTAGAAAAACCTGACTTCGAGGTCCCTCGCGATAGATTCTACAATGAAGACCTTTTGCAATGATTTTTCCTTCTTATTGTTTAGCCCAGAATCTCTCATGTTTATCCTAGGATTTACCCTCCAATAGAGTGAAGTTGAGAAGTCATGTTCCAATTTATGCTTGACCTAGGGAATAAATGTCACTAGTCAATGTAGGAGAACTTCGTTGAGGAGCGTGGTTGGGGCCCAATGTGGAACAAAATTAATTAGTTTCTGAGTATGGTATCAAGCCTATCTGTGACATTGTAACCTGTCCCACATGAAGTTTGTAGTGTCTCGCTTGGTAAGTCATCTACATATCATTATGATGTGACCCTACAAAGCTAACCCATAGCATATGTTAATCACTAGTTACATTCATTACATGCTAGAATCTCGCGCTGATATTTAAAAAGCGGGATAATAAATTTGCATCCCATGCCCACAAATTTCATATTACTGGTATTCCTAGAGGCAGTCATCTTGCTAAGAAAAACAATCTTGTTGCAAAACCCCTCGCACAAGTTGTACAACTTCAACAGCTTGCTACCTTGCTACAAAAGCAAGTTGTCTTTCAAAAACACAAGGATTTCCATCACATTACAAGTCATATATCAAATTGACTTAACCTAAGATCTCAATTCCAAATTTCCAGCTTTGTTGTCAATCTGCTTAGGAAATGAGGATATTTGTTGCAATTCAAGAGCTCATAAACCAAGGGAAGATCAAACCTAGTTATTTGTCTTGTGCCATGCCAACCCTACTTATGTCAAAGAAAGATGAATCATACCAATAGTACTTAGACAATTACATGTTCAACAAAATCACACAAAATAATCCATAGTCGCTTTTAGCCATAGATGACCTTTTGGACCAGCACTAAAGTGCACAATATTTTTTAAGATTAACATGAAATAAGTTTACCATCAACTTCCAATCAATTCACACATCTAAAACGAAGAAAACTATGAATGGTTGGTAATGTGTTCTTTCCTAGTCAATACCCCTAATGAACAACATATTGAGGTCATCCACAAGCTGTATCATTGTATATTTAGACAAGATTCACATCTATAACGGGGCATACTAAGAACACACCAAGCATGGCGCATGCATCTTAACCACAATGCACCAACACGAAGTACACGTAAAATAGATATGTGATGTTTTCATTCATCTTCAATATCAAGATTATCAATACCATACAAGTGTACAGGTAGATCTAGAGAAGATCAAAGCCAACACATTGCAATTTCATGCACTCTCAAAGCTAGGAAGTTTCTTGGATCCTTGCACCCCTTTGCCATTGAATTGGATTGTGCATACAAAGTAAAAAAATCAGTAGAGAACATCACAACAACATACCTTTTGATGAAGTTAAAGTGCCTGCATGTTTTGCACTTGTCCCACCGTGTTTGACATCAATTTCAATTTCAGAATGAGACTTTAACATCAAACTATGTACTCTAGGCAATGCTCACTCAAATTGGACATCTAAGAGGCTATCAAAGTGAAATAAAAGTAGCATTATATCTTGGAGAGAAAATAATTCACCTAATCACAAACATCTCCAATTTCATCCTACACAAAGCATGGTAATGAGAAATGGATGACCCACTCGAACAATTCCATTAGATAATCAAAAATAAACATTGCAACGACAACAAAGCTGCAGACACAGATTTTGCAGACCTACAATGTTCTCACCAGGCCTCAGAATTCTATCTTAACCTTCTATAATGACTTTATCTTCAACTTAAATGCCACCTTGTTCAATATGGTACCTCAGGGCAAAAACTCATTTTCGAAGTGCACTGTTCCATGACAACTGGGCATTTTGGCATTAGCAAAACACTTGCTATTCTTTAACAAATTTCTGTCAGCCACGTGCATGAAATGAAAGGGATGCATGTCAAGTCATGCATTCTTGCAACATTACCAAGCCAAAACACAAATTGGAAATTCTATTGGTTCCATCCCAACCTTCCAAATCCATCAGGGTGTATTTCTTCTTGAAAATATTTACAACAAAACATGAGAATAATTCAATGTTTATCATGATAAATTCTTAAATATTGCTGTTGTGGTTAAATGTAAGAAGGCCACCATCACAACTGCGACTTCCAGACTCTTATTTCGTCATATGGGGGCTCATTTTGGATTACCCTCATCCATTGCATCTACCTACAACAAAGGTTTGTCAACAATTACAGGTATACCTTTTGCGAAATGCTGGATTTATTGTTTAACAATCCACAGCATTCTGTCCTCAAATTGATTGCCAAACCAGTCCATCACCATGGCACTTGTCCATTTCATACACATGTATTAAACTCGCCAACATCTGGTGAGTTGCATAGATCTACTAGGCATAATCTATTCCAGGCTTGTTTTATAGGCATAATCACTCACACATAAACAGAATGGACTTGTTGAAATATTTCTGCAACTTATATAACAGGTTAGTCAAAAAGTTCAGGAGATCCTATTATGCAAACAATCTAAGGTTAAAAAGGACACTAAATGCTCATTGTGTGTATCCACATTCTCAAGTTGGTGATCGATTCTGGATCCAACTTTAAAAATAATACTTCAAAGGTTCTTGTACGAAGATCGAACCAATGCGGTAAGGTCCCTACACAATGCTGGCTCCAGTGGAAAGATCCTCAGTGAAAAGATTATCACCCAATACCTGCAATTCTTCCACTAGTTGGCTTGAATTGCTATCATGTTTTCCTTGCTTATTATAAACTGGTGCTTCCAAGGTCACCATGGATTGCATCTTCAAAGGGAAGGAGATATTAATAGAGGCCACATGATCGTCAAAGTTGTCATGATTGGCCCTAGGCTTTTTTTTAACTTCTATGCAAGTGTGTGCTCTCTAAAAAGGTTTACAAAACATCATTAAATAATAAGATTCGATTGCAGTTGGGACAAACCATTATTAATCATAAGTAATGTGATCAAGGGGGATTAACAACTCATCACGAGTATATAAGGTAATCAAATCTTCATGAAATTCTCCTGAACTAAAAGAGGCACTAACAAATACAGATGCTTGGTTTGGCTCAGATTTCTATATTTTCCCATTAACCTACTTCAGAGTTGTAAACTATGAATTATTCTTATCCCCACCTAATAGTATTGTCATTGTTTTATCAACCCATGCTCTTCCACAAAATTGTCTTCAAATTTGTTTTTTTCTTCATGAAACATTCCCTGCATTTCATCACAAAGAGTATGTTATATTCACATTCTCTAGAATAGCTTGTTCTTATCATATATCTAACGTTACAAATAGCACCATTCTACTATGTTTTTCCCGTATCTTTTATTTGACAATTCAATCATTAACCAACCTTGCATTGTATTTACCTATCATACGGTTCATAACTAATGCCACTTTATACTGTAGTTGACAGTATGTTTAAAAATATAGATTCATATATTGCCACGAGTCAGCAGTTATTCACATATTCAGGGAATTAATGAGATTGATGCCAACCTAGATTGCTTGTACAGGCAGTCAAACATATTCTCTTCTCAGTAGAGATGACGTGAAACAACAAATATAAATATTTTCACTTTAAAAAGGAAATTTCCAAGAGCGCATCGATACTGCCAATGTTCACGAGTAAATTATGAATTTATAGATCAACTGCAAGCACACATTAATGATAAATAATTGTGATCATTTCCACACAATGGGATGTAAATGGCGGAAAATTGGCAACAGCTTTCAGAGATACATTGTTGTCATCAAATCAGTAATGTTCAACATTGAATCATCTACAATATTGTACTGAACTTTTGAATTCCAGGTTTGGCAACAGAAAAAACCCAGCACAATAGTTGCCATCATGGCAACTATGTCATTTATATTTCTGCAATCCATAAATTTGATTCCAACTAGCAAATGCAAATACTGCATCATGCTGAACAAGAAGCTAGTCCAACAATAAGCTCAAAGATTCAGCTGCCTCGTGCAGATCAATTCAAATAATTTATCAGAAGGAAAGTTCACGTAGATGGTTTTGGTGTTGGTTTCTTGCTTTGGGCTGCCTTCTTTCCACTTTGTGTATTTTTCTCATCATTTTCAGCAGTTTTCTTCTCTTTCCTATCTTTTCTTTCCCTCTTCTTCAAAGCATCCATGTGGGCTTTCAACACAGTTGCATAAGCCGCTTGGAAACGTTGATGATCCTTAGCTGATAGCTGCAAACTCAATAAAATCAATCAATTTAAGGTTTGACTAGAAATAATTTCAGAAATATTTACATCATAAAATAAAAACATTACTAGAAATATTTACAGAAGTACTCGGGCAATGCTGCCTAAAGTGACAACTTTAAGGGACTCTTTTCGAGAAAATGAATTAACATCGATTGTGCAACACAGCTTGATAAACATATTTCAGAAAATAAGAATCAAAGAAAAAACAGTTAAAAAAGTGTTTGATACAAAAAATTAATGTTATCTATAAACATTCCTACCATGCACTATTATAGCTAGGGAGATTCTACATTAAATCTTCTTTCACTTTTCAAATGATTAACATAGTACGTTGCAGACTTCCATTGCAAGATTGTGATATATTATGATGCCCTCGGCTTAGAAGAACCCTATACTGCTTGCAGACAGTGAAAATTCCAAAAACATATGATGTTGAGAAGAAAATGCTTTGAACAAACACTCTTTTCTTATGCTTCCTCTTTTTCTTGAAGCAGTATCTCTCCTTTTAGAAATTTTATTGTTGAAACTGTATCTCTCCTTTTAGGAGTTTTGTTGCACCCTATCATTCCCCTAGTCAAACAACGATCAGTATGGAATTGAATAATTTAGTGTAATATAGTTTTTTTTGCATTGGGTTAACAACCTCAACTTCATTATCACACTGTTACAGAAGTGGAGGTTTCCTGATTTGTTCTATTCAGTATGTTGATTCCTATTTGATCTAAATTTTCTCAAAAGATAATATTTGAATATTTATACATCCAATAAAATTGGAGGCAATTATATTACACATTGTTGAGAGTGAGTTAGCAAGTGATAATTTAGAGTGTCTCTTCCAAGTCTTAATATTGTACGTTCAACGGTTAAAGATACTTCTTCAGGTGGCTACATTGCTTAAAAGCATACTCACTGAGGATATGTATCTCAAAACCATGAGACTCCTTACGTTCATTTTCCATCCTTGGCAAACAAAGAAACAGACAATTACCAATCTAGGATTACAGAAAATCCCACATATTTATAATTATTTAATAAGATTCATATACAATAAAAGGCTAGAAAACTTACACACCAAGCAAAGGACAAGCACCAAAATTAAATATTTCAACTCAACGAGAAAGAACCGCTGTAGTGGCAATAGATATTGCTGGCCCACTATGCTCCTCAATGCCATAAGAAGATAGTCTCAGCTCATATAAGAATTTGTATTGGTCTTAAGACTTCCTAATGATGCAGACTACCTATACATTACAAAACTCAATCATCACATGCCTTATCAGATCAAGTGAGATTGCACTGCATGCTAATCCTCTTGTAGACGTCTAAAAATGGTCAACGCTTGTGGAGTCATACTTTAACATTTGCGCATTGCCTTATTTTAGGGTTCTTGCGTCGCATTAACATTTCTTCTATGTTGTGCACTTGGTCTTTATCATTTGCGAGCATTGAGTCCTTCTTCTGCATTCCTCATTTTTATCGCTTTCGAATTAGGTCTTGTCGATAGCAATCTTCAATCATGATTTTGGTCGATCTTATCCTGTCGCATCATGGTGCATGCTCATTTATCATCATTTTGGACATCGTCAATCCTAATCGATGATAGAATTAGGGTTTTTGTCCTCTTGTCAATCTTTCAATTATCTTTAGCTTGTTCATAATCATTTGCGATTATCAACTTGTCAATCTCGTCATTTTGCAATCGATTCGTCATCGATCCTTGTCCTTGTCAATCTCGTCATTTTGCAATCGACTCGTCATCAATCCTTGTCCTTGTCAATCTTGTCATTTTGCGATCGATTCGTCATCGATCCTTGTCCTTTTCAATCATGTCAATTTGGATCAATTAGTCATTGTTCCTCATCAATTGGCGCCTATCAATTTGATCTCCTTGCCAATCTTGGTCAATTTGTCATTGATTTTTGTCAACCAATCTCAATCATTTACCAACATTGGTCCTTTGTCAATTAGAATCATGATCGAACCTACATTAATTTCTTATTGTCTTGACCTAATTCCTTGTCCTCTTATTTCTAGGGTTTTATGATTTGTTCATTTAATCATTTTCTTCTTCTTTGTGGGTTAAATAAATCTATTTATTTAGTCCTAGGTCTCTTTCATGAATTAATTAATGGATGAAAACCTATTAATTAATTCACCTAATTTCTATTTCTCCTATTTTCTTTAATTTTTCTAATATTTCCTCTAAATTCATTCCCTCATTTTCTCCTATGTTTATGCTTCCATTTGTTGCAATCATGGAGGCTATTTTCTCTCTTCCCCTTTGTCATGGGAATGGCATTTCAATCTTGTCATAATTTGTCATAATTTGTCATACACCTTGCATAGAAAATGTCACACATTTGTCATAATTTGTCATTCTTGATTTGAATTTCCTTTCAAATCTCTTCATGCTAATCTTGTCCTCTCTCCAATTTGTCTATAAATTGGATGATTTTCTTCAATGAAAGGATCAATCAATCAATCACATTTTCGAGTAACCTTATGCTCCAAATTTCATCTCTCAACAACTTGCTTTCCACTTGCATTTTGCACTTGTAAGTGAGATCCACATCAAATTTGAAGGTGAAAGAAGAATAATGGAGCCACATGAAGGAGATATCTGCATCGGTTTGCTTCAATTTCATTTGATTTGAATATCTTGTCTTTATGTCTTCATTGATTGGATTAGGATTGCTTTCATAGCAGCTTTAGGTTTTGTGGTTGTCCTAATTGCTATTGTTTTGATGATTGCCAATTTCCTGATCTACACCTCTAATGATACTATCTATGTTTATATGCCTTACAGATACACCATGAAGCAATTATAAACATTTGTAGATGTAAAATGTAAGCATGTTGTGGGAAGAAGTGATTCAAACTGAATAAATTCAAAGCAACATAAATGTGATAAGGCAATTCACAGCTCATACATTGCAACCTAGTTTAGAACAACTAAATTTGGAAAAGTAACTCCATAATGAAAGAGAAATAAATAAGAAATAAGAAAATTTATATAACAATAACTGCATGTTTCAATGTCATCAATGTCAAACCTTAAGATATGAGACATGCAGTGACTGGGAGTGGGGGTAAATGGTGAGGAGCAGAAGCAATCAGCAAACTAATTGGAGCAATCAGGAGCATGCCAGAAAAAAGGACAAGATCATTTTCAAGCAGAAAAAGGATGGCTTGTGTCCTTGAAATCTTTACTGATTCCAAAACTATTAGGAGTGTGCAGCACTGTTTGGAGAAGGATCAGACAATGGTAATCACAATTTCATTTTTAATTGTGCAAATAATAAGGTTCAGATGGAGGAGGTCAATTCTCCACTGTTGAAAAACTCAATTCATGTGCCTGAAAATATTGGATTTTTGTACCTCAGAAGAAATCCTGGTAATCAATAACCCAGATTGCCTTATAAATTGATTGCAGAGATGAATAAAAAAGCCTCAATAGAAAAATCCATTGGCATTTTAACCCCCATCGAATATATTAAATCATGAATAGGTCCATTGGTATTTTAACCTCCATCAAATATATTAAATAAAGGATGGGGTAATTTTGGCAAGACTGCCCTAGACCGGAGATCAGTTTTTTAACAAAAGGTTTTTTTTTCAAATGGTTTTGTAGTCTCAAGTCTGAAGAAGATAGGTAAAGAATTTTTTAGGCAAACCTTCGTTTATGGTCAATTCCAGATTGTTCTTAAAACCATGGTTTGCATTTTTTAACCCTTATGAAGATGTTATTGGCATATTGTAAGATGTGCCCCTGTGAATAGACTCATACAATTCACCACAAGAGTTCTGTTCTGTGAAGATTTTCCATGAGATTGTGCACGCTTTAGGAGAATTCCTTTGGTTTTCAGCTGTAACAGATAAGGACTGGCCACTGATGCTAGAAACTGTGTTAAAGTGAACCTTTCTAAGCTCATAATGCAAGCAATTAAGTTATGTTTGTCAATGGGTTCCTGGAATAAAGTTTTGGATTATAAGTGCCTTTTAAATGTTTTAATTGCCACTGTGTTGAAAATGTGGCCAGAAACTGTCATAAAGAAAAGGTAATGTTGAAGAAGTTGAAAAGCAAAGGAAAAAATTCTGGCATCCCAAGAAAGTGACAGTAGATTCAGATCAGAATTCACATGATCCAGGACGTTTGGGCCTGCTAATGCGGTTATTGATATAAAGGAAAAATTGATGCACCAAATTTCTTCTTCTAAAATTTTGGATGATGAAAAGGCTTTGCCTTCTGGAGTTGGTTGTGATGTTGAGGGGAGAGGATGAAGGTGATATTATTACACAAATTCAAGGTAATGAAATGGTAGAATATACTTGAATTGAAGTACTGGAGAAGTCAGTTTATTCCCTAAGTTTTCCAGGCAACATAGAGGAAGAGGAATGCTGTGTCGCTAAAATAAAAGGCCGAACAAATTGTGCAAATATTTTGTGCTCTCAGGCAATGCAAGATCTTCCAGATACTAGATTGGGAAATCAGGAAGGATAGGAAACAAGAGGCCAGAAAAGTAGATATATACTTCCTTTATTTTAGCCTTCTATTCAGGTGGAGGGGTAAGTCCCTCCACCACACAGTCGTGACTGAGCTGTAATGTCAGAGGCTTGAATGCATCTGACAAAACATTACTTGATTAAGCAGTTGATAGAGGAACAAAAACCTGATGTTTTCCTGCAAAAAACAAAGATTAGAAAGGAACCTATGGATGGTCTTATAAAAAAGATTTGGAGGAGGTAGAGCAGGATTGCTGTGGAAAGTCAAGGTCGGCTGGTCGTTTGGCTAATCATTGGAATGAGAAGTCCTTCAAAGGAGATATGCTGGAAATCTCTCAATAAGTCTTACATATTTGCCTGAAGATGTGAGAAATTGTAAACTTGTAAGGTAATTTTATCCAATCTTTGCAGTCCCTTGTTAGAATCGGGTAAAAGAGATTAATAAAGATCTTTAGGTAAATTTATGAACAGATTTTTTTGAGGACGACTGGAATCTTGTAGAAAATTTAAATGTCATTCTCAATTTAAGACAAAAATCTGGGGGCTCTAATTTGGTTCCCTGAAGCTCTGTTAGTTTAGCATTTTTTTCTCCCAAGTTGCTTTTGGCTAGAATTCTTAGCAAAGGCTGGTTACCTAGATATAAATTATTATTTAATTATAATAAAACTTTTTTGTTTTTATTATGTTTATATGCATTGTGAGTGATACATTTTTTTATTTTATTTTTTGCTATTAACAGCAATTTATTCAAAAATGGCTACTAGTTCAAGTTCAGCAACCCTAGAGAATTAGGTAGGTAATGATCAGGGATCACCTCCATGGAAATATGTTATGGTGATCAAACAACTTGCAAAAGGTGGGGTTTGTGTTTGGCATAGTCACTAAGGGTTCGAAAACAAGACCTTGTATAGTCAAGTGAAAGCTCACCTTTGTGCTATGTCTGGCCAAGGAATTAGAGTTTGTCAAGGGCCAAACAGGAAGAGGTTGCCAAGAATACAAATTATGGATATATTGGAGAACAAGAAGCCAATGCTGTGAAAGAGAGCACAAGCTTAAGTTCTAGTCCCTCAGCCAAGCAAAGATTAGGGAATTCACCTGAAGCATCTCCTTTGATAGTGGCTGCCCCACATCCTTTCTTAGAGATGCCATCTATCCAGGAAGAAGTTCCTTCTCTTTCTTCCCGCAAAAGAGACCCATTTGAGAAGGAATTTCAAAATGAGGTGAGGGACATTGCAGATAAACACATTGCATTTATGTCAATGGTCTTCCTCTCAACTTGGGTGAGATCACCATATTGGCAGAAATGGTGACGGTAATCAATCAAACACCCTTTGGTTACACAAGTCCCAGGTATAAGAAGGTGCACACCACCTTATTGGCAAAAGAGTAAAAATAAAATTGTAGAGACATCATCAAAACCTGACAGCAATCAATCAAACACCCTTTGGTTACATAAGTCATAGGTATAAGAAGGTGCACGCCACCTTATTGGCAAAAGAAAAGAACGACTTGTAGAGACATCACTAAAACCGATGAAGGATTCATGGATTGAAATAAGGTTGTCCATCAATTGTGATGGATGGAAAAATTGTAAAGACTAATCTATATAAATGTCATTGCAGTAAGAAGAACTTGTAGAGACATCACTAAAACCGATGAAGGATTCATGGATTGAAATAAGATTGTCCATCAATTGTAATGGATGGAAAAATTGTAAAGACTAATCTATATAAATGTCATTGCAGTACCCCTAAAGAGGCAACATTTCTAATAACAATTGTTTGTGAGAAGCAAGTGAAGGATGCAAACTTCATTTCCAGAATCCTCATTGAGTTCAAAGAGATGGTGGGTGCTAAAAATGCTGTCCAAGTTAAAACAGATTGCCAAAAATTGCAGGGCAATGAGTGCTTTAATTGAGGAAAGGTACAAGTACGTTGTTTGGACACCATGTACCGTCCACTCCCCCAACTTGGTGATGCAAATGAGTGGCACTCAGATAGAGTGGATGAAAAATATATACACCCAGGATGAGGAGATTCAGATGTTTGTGGCAAATCAGCATGTGTCACAAGGCATCTTCAGGACTTTCTCCAATTCAAAATTATTAAGGTAAATTTATGAAATTTAGATATTATTTTAAATTTAATTGATGGCATTTATTTATTTAAATTTTAAGTTGCTATTTACTTGTTAATTTATTTTTTACCCTCCAATAGATTGTTGAAACTCATTTTGCATCAAACACAATCATTTTGTGACAACTTGTGGAAGTGTGAGAGGCATTGAACAACATGGTCATTAACAACCACTGGAGTGTATGGGGGCAATCAAAGTTAGAAAGGGCTCAAAAGATCAAATCATTGATCTTGGATGATGAGTGATAGGCTCATGTGGACTAGGTCTTGAATTTCAGCAAACCCATCACAAGTATGATAAGGTTTACCCATACAGATTGGTCATGTTTGGTAGAAATCTATGATGGCACAGACTCCATGACAAAAAAATAAGGGCCATAATAGGAAAATAGGATGACCTCAAAGAAACATTTTTCCAAAGGGTGAAAAAATTCATTCTTGACTATTGGAACAAGATGACCATGCCCTTGCATCTCCTTGCATATGCACTATCTCCCAAATTTTACAGCACAAAAATACTTTCTTTGCCTACGATAACAATGCTATATAGGAAAATAGGATGACCTCAAAGAAACATTTTTCCAAAGGGTGAAAAAATTCATTCTTGACCATTGGAACAAGATGACCATGCCCTTGCATCTCCTTGCATATGCACTATCTCCCAAATATTACAGCACAAGATTACTTTCTTTGCCTAGGAAAACAATGCTATATAGTGGCAATGAAGCTGTTGATGGGTACAAAAAAACATTCCAAAGAATCTTCTCAGATCTACAAGTGGATGAGATTAGGACTGAATTTGGTAGGTTTGCCATAGGACAAGATCATAGTATTTATGCTCTTCAAGACAAGTACAAATCAAATGCTCATACATGGTGGTACCTCAAAAGCAAAGTCATAAGTATAGGAATGAGCAAGGAAGTGATTACAACTCTGGCCGACTAACTTGTGGCAAGAGGCAGCGATGATGAATAATTGATAATTGTTTATTAAGCAGCATTATGAGGTGTAACCCTTCAAAGGGTATTAATGGTGGAAGGGTGTGACTCCCTACATAGAAAGGAAGGTACAAAGAGGACTCCATTTGGAGAAAGGGCATGGAAGGAGATCAGCAGAGATTCCAGAATAGCAATGAGGCAGGTAGACATCAGATCAGAAATCGTTACTTGTTACAGGCTGTAGCATTACTATTCAGTTGTGATATGCACAGATATGTGTGTGATATGTATGCTTGATGTATGGGCTATAATATAAGTGTAATAATGAATTTAATGAATAATCCTTCATAAATTGATACAGGCAATTATGTGAAATTACTAGATTCCCAATCTGTCGTCAATTTTCTGCAACCAACCATGACGAGGTTCAGAAAGGCAGTGTTCCACAGAGTTATGAGACGGGGGAACAAGGGGACAAAGGGCCTAAGTTTGGGGACGGCGGGGGGACAGCAGCGGGGGGCTGGCAGGATGGGACAGGAGGCGGAGGTGGTGCTGATATACATATAGTACTTGAAAAACTAGCTATGGAAAGATGTATAAGAATTACATTTCAAATGAAACTTTGGCAAACTAGTAAAATAGCAAAATTGCACATACTAAATACTAAGATTTCTTGAATACTATATAAAATTTGACAAATGAAATTGTCAAATTGGAGATTTTTATTCTATCAAAAATATCATAAAGATGATTACAATGAGTAGCGTGATATCAAAATTAGTACAGAATGTCAAAATGTAGCGGAGGCCTCCAATCATCCCCAAACTCCTCATCACTGGAACTACTAGACTCCTCACGGTCGAGATCCCCCAAAATAACACAAACCAGACCTGCATCTGAAGTCATAGCATCCTCATCGATTTGTGATGGCTTCTCTAGCTCTACATCCCATCATGCTGCTAGACTCTCTTTGTACACAAGTGTCTTGAGGTCAATGAGACACAAAGCACTATTTACAGTCACAAGCTTCTTTGCTCTCCTAGAGGTAAGTTTGTTCCTCTTAAAAAAGTGGATGAAGCTATAGGTAGACCAATTCCTCTCAGCAGTTAAAGTACTAGAAACTTGAGATAGCAAACGAATGGCTAGATTGGTAGTCAAAGATTTTTGTTCATGACAAGTCCACAAAATTGGGTCCTCCTATGCCATAGTTCCTATATCCATCTTAGTTGCGTCTAAATAAACCCTAAGAGTGCCAAATTTGGTCCACTCAATGCGAATCATGTTGGCATTATTAGGATCATACATCTTATCAATGCACCTAAAGAACCCTACCTTCACCTCATCATCCTGAATCAATGTAACTCTACCAAGCCTAGCCTTGTACCACTTAGGATTCAATGCATAGACAGCCATATGCAAGAAAGTATTGAGCTTGTCCCATCTGCACTAAATGATTGGCCAAATGTGCTCATTGTAGAATGCTAAAGTGGGGTCCTTCACTCACACAACAGCCCTCATCTAGTCAAGCATAGAATCGATGCACTCATACACCTCTCCAAGGGTAGGTGCATCCCCATTCCCATATCTAATGACCTAGAAAACTGGAGCAATGATGGAGACTATGTATTTTGCATCACTCTAAAACACATCACTCTTCACTGTCTACTTCACCGTCCTCCCCTGCTCTGTCTTGCAACTCAATCATTCTCTTGAATGAATTAGGATGCATATTTGGTCTCAACAGGTTTCAAGAACTCCTTTGAGAAGTTGATGAAGAGTGCATGTGAAGTGTGGTGATTGCATATAAACATCTACACATCTCTCGCCTCACTAACCACTATCCACTCAAATTTCCCCATGTCTTTTAGTGCATTGTTCATGGCATGCACACAACATGGAGTCCACCAAATATGTATGTAGGCTGCCTCAATAAGTTTCCTTGCATCTCTGCACGTATGTGTTGCATCTGTCACTACTTGGACCACATTTTGTGGCCCAACCTCCTCAATAGCCTCCCTTAGGACCTCAAATTGAAAATCAGCATCTTTGCGATGCCCTGTACAATCAACTACCCTAAGAAAATATGGGCCCTCTGCACATGTAACCATAATGTTGATGAGTAGATGATGGCTAATATCCGTCCACCCATCCACAACTATGCTACATCCGAACTCCACCCAACATGCCTTCATCTAATCAATCAAAACATTGATCTTCGAATAATTCTTATCCAAGATCGTGATCCTCAATTTGGTCTCACCTAGTGGCACATATGATGGTCCTCCCCTCACCATCATCGATATCATCTCCTTATAATAAGGAAATCGAGCTACATGAAATGGGATGCCATGGCAAAGAACTTGCCAATGGCATCATCTATGTCATCCTTCAGTTGCACATTGAACAATTCAGCTATGGGGTTACTTTGCAGCTTGCGTTTCCCCTTAAACTCTTGTGATTGGGCCACAGCACTGTAAGTGGACAAAGGTCCTAACATCTCTCCTCTCGTTTGCAATGTATGACTAAAAGCATGTAGTTGGCTTTGTTGAAGATGTGCCCTACCAAACAAAGTAGTAGGCATTGCAACTGAACTGTCATCGGGAACACCCCAAAGCTTGTTGATCTCCATTCTCTATCTGATTTTGTAGGATCTTCCAAAAAAGGACACAATTCCACACCTTTTCTTCAAATAAAAAGGAAGTGCGCATTAACTCTAGTAATGCTGCCAAACCATTCTTCACCACAAATGTTGCATTTCCACTTCCTTGTGCCACCACCTATCCCCGATGTGCCTAGTATTTTTGTTGCAAATTGTTTGAGATGAGACTTAGGATCAAAAAGACCCTTCGTATACTATACCAGTAATTTGAAGGGGCACTCTATACTAGCTCATGCACTTGCCATGGAACTAGTTTGGGCTCTGAGATCAGCCCCATGGTCATCCCCCTCAACCTCAGGTTCATATTTTGATTCATTTCCACTATGAGAATGAATTTCTATCTCATCCTCACTCATGTCATGAGAGCTCATTGTGACACTCCATTTCACAAAATGAAAATAAATTAAATAAGCACCCTAGTTTCAACCTAGTTTGAAAACAAAATTTAAAAACAAAATTTAAAATTTGATGTTGAATCTTGAGGGCAAAATGAAGAATGATTCCAATGTTATGTTGAAATGAATGTATGAATATGCATTTGCAGCCATTTCATAATCACACATTCATTTCAACGAAACAATGGAATCATTCTTCATTTCACCCTCAAGATTGAACATCAAATCAGATTTTGAAAATGAAACAAACAAAAAACCTACCTTGTGCATGGAAAATCTCTCCAAGTTGGTGTAGAATCCTCCTCCTCTTCTTCTTCTTCTTCTTGCTCCTTGTTGCTCCTCTTGCACTTGGACTCACTCAATCTATCTCTTTTCACTCCTTCAATCACCCTTTTCTCTTTTCACTTAACTATTGAAAAAATCAGAAAACCAAATGTGAGAAAACGAGAGGATTTGAGGGGGTTTGGTAAAGGATGGAGGGCATGGATGGGGCCCACGTCCAATTAAGGTAAATTAGAGAGCATAAAACCAAAAAAAAATCACTTTTTTGACGCCCAACAACAGGAGAGTTCCAACCATCCCCAAGATGTTTAAGGGACACCTAGGCATTCCAAAGACATCTGGACGTCCCAGTGGCAATGGCAAGACAACAAGGGGACACTTCATCCCCGTCCCCATCCCCACGTCCCAAAGATGTCCTTGTCTCGAAAACATGGGGGGGAGGGGGAACGCATCCCCGTGTTTCACTGAGAAAAGGAAGTACAAGGAGGGAGAAGTTGTTATGAGGTCCTCTTTGAGGCACACCACCTCATGGTGGTGATGGGTAGTCCCATGAGGCTAAGTGGGTGCAAGGAGTGCCCCACCCTTGGGCTTAAAAAGGAAGGACGCTCCAAACACCCTATTGTGACTTCCCCACCAGCCTCAACAAGGGTTGATTATTGGACTGGATTCAAAAGGATCTCAATCATAGATGGTGAATAAGGTGGCACAGGTAGGGAGAGCAGATACAAGTGTCCTCACTAGGTACACCACCTCATGAAGGATGGATGGCGGAAGGCCACATGAGGCCACGAGGGATGGTCTATCAACTCTTGGGCCTAGGGTAGAGAGTCACTTCAAGCACCCTATTGTGCTCCCTTATCTAGGCCCTTATGGTTGAACCCCAAATAATAAATTGAAGGAATTATATGATTAAGATGGTTGTGAATATATGTTCTCTAACCCTAGTAGTAATAATTGATATTGAGAAATGTATTTTTCAATGATTATCTAACATGATTGCAGGATCTCAACCAGAATCTTTTGTTCAGCAATTTAAGTTGGTAAATGATATCCCTAACTCTACTCCATTTCTTGTTTTACTTGGAATTGTGATTTTTGGGCCAAAACTAAGGCATTTGCAAAAGGGGACATTACAGTGGCAAGCACCTATAAGCAAGGTAAAACTGAGTTACAATGATGCCTCCAAAGTTAATCCAGGTCCAGCCAGAGATGGATATTTTTTAAGAAACTCTAGAGGCAACTTAGTGCTAGGAGGATCTAAGTTCTTAGATCTGAAAACTAATGACACTGCAGAATGGGAAGCATTAGTAGCAGGTACAAAAGCAACGTATATGGCAGGGTGTAGGAAAGAAGAAATAGAGGTAGATTCCCAAATTATTGTAAATGTGGTTAACAAAGGCTATTGTCCAAATTGGCAACTTAAAGCTATTTTGGAATAAGTATTGGAATCGAAGACCAAATTCAAATGCATTCATGTGTCACATTGCTATAGGTCTCAAAATAAAGCTTCCAATCACATGGCTTACCAAGGTGTGTTGCAAACAGAGTTCAGTACAAATGTAAGTATGGAAGTGCATGGTTGGGATAAGTTGTTTTCTCACATTAAAGCAGATTGCCCTCCTTAAAGGTTTTAATAAGAGGATTTTAAAATGTGTTAATTATGATTCTAGCAAAGTTTAAGCACAATTCAAAGATGGCTGTTGCAGATGATGCAATAAGGAGAAGTATCTTGGATCTTAAGGTTCCAATGAATTTGAGTTTTGTAGTGATCCATGAGAATCTGTTATCTCTTGGTGGTGTCTTTAGTTTAGGTTGATTTCGTATTCTGCCTTGGAGTTCTAGTACCTTTTGTTCGGTTGTCTGGTCTTTTTGCTATCTTAGATGACAGCAGTCTCAGGTAGCACGTTATGCTGTTAGCATTTTAATAGGTGTATCTATGGAAGAAAAAGATGGATGTTAATGTATGCTCTCTGCTATGTGTGTATTTATGGTCAGTAATGCAGGTTAGTAAGCTTATGTTGTTACCTTCTGTCTGCTGCTGAGTTGGGACCCCATATATAGAACCCTAATGCTATAATTATGGTATAGCTTAGAATGAGCTTTTTATATTAATTCACTGCTCCTTTGTTGGAAGTTATTATAGATAGACAATTTGGTCACTCCTACACTTGTTTCAGGTAAAACATTTTTTAGAAACAAATACACTGGCACAGACCCTGATTTGCATTGCTGTCATTCAAGGGTGTATAGAAGCATAGATGTTCAGAACAAGAAAAGTTTATTTAATAAGCATTGGTGATGACTTGCTCTGACTGTACAAGATCAGCTCCTTAAATTCTTCTCTAATTCAGGTGATTGCTTATTCTAGTTCAGATACGGAACATGAAAAGCCCTAACTTCCTAAGTATTAATGCATGGCTTATGCTCTAATATGAATGGTAACATGTGCTCTAGTAAGAAAAGAGAAAATCAATGGCTCAAACTGATATTGGATGCATAAAGTTTACCTGACTATTTGCTGAACATTTAGTAAAGTTACCCTATTAACAACAAAAGAGGTTTGCTTATGTGAAGAGTTAGAAATGGTGGAGCTAACATTAAGTAATCATATATTTCTTTCCTTCAGCAGGGAACATCTAATTTAACATCAGTTATAAGAAATTGTCACTAGAGACGGAAAACAGAAAAAAGGAAACAGCAAGATAAAGTACTACTGTATTAGGATGAATGGAACCCAGTCATAGGAATATGTCACACATAATTCGATAAATAGAACTTTTAAAAACATCATGATGATCACAAACACAAGGCAAGGGCATCCACAAACTGACCGTTGTGCTGATAGTCTTTTTCCCATCAGTGGCCCTTACAAGGCAGCGATAATCTGAAGTCTGTTGCTCACCTCCAACTCCATCTTGAAGCTTCCTTTTCTTTTTGCTTTGCAAAGAAGCTACATAACAATGTGAAAAAACAATTTTAAGAACAAACTACCAAAGTTCAAGTTCCCTACATGACTGGAACATAAGCTAACTGCAACTGTGTTTTATCCCCTATTAGAAGCAGTATTTCTCAAAGTTTCTGGGACATGGGTGCGGCAAAAATTTCCCAAATTTTGGGCTATTGAAAAACTTATACAAACTAAAAGCAGCTGACATTTTAAAAAGGAAATACAATGAGCTATATTTGCAATGACAATCCTCCCCCTTTTAGATTTTTCAGGGTTTTTAGCATTTTTTCCTTTAAAAGTTACCTTATATAATTTTATGCGCTAAATGGAGCAGACTGACTGGTCCTGGAAAAAGGGGGCATCCGCTCCAAGGCCCCAAATCTCTGAAACATCCAAAATGTTGGGGACATCATCCAGATCCCTGGGACACATCCCCATGGAACACTGATTAGACGTCAGACGGTGTAAGCATTTCTTTGGTAGTTTACCTAAAGTTGATGAAAAACATTGATAGGATGCTTACAGATGAAGATTGAAAGCAGTCCATAAGGGCAGAAAAGGACTTACGTGGAAGTTCCTTTTTAGAGGCTGCTAATCAATTTGTAATTTGAAACACCTGAAAGATTGTTTTGGATAGCACTGGCCTGTCATGGCATTTCTACTGTTTCTGGTGGCCTAGTAAATTAAATTTTGTTGGTCTTTTGAGATCTGTTGGTGGCAAAATGGAAATTTGGACAGCTGTTATTTTTCCTGGCTTTGTGAAAATTTGTCTACAGTCTTCTACCTTTCAATTTAGCACTCGATATCATATTAGCCTATTAGGGACTTGAAGAATTTAACATGCAGAAATTTTCCTGTGCATTTGCTTCTGTTGTCCTTGGCAAGCACTGGAGGAAACAATCCTGGCTGGCCAGGTGGTAATAAAGGGGATTGTTCACCGTTGAGCATATGGCATTATAATGAGGATTTCAATGTTAATGAGGGCAACGTATGAGCTGGTTATCAAAAATGTTCCCATTCTAGGATTTTGGTGATCGCATCTTGACTATAGTTACAGTAGTTCATGATCTTCAATTTGAATGCTAAGCCACTAGTCCTGCAGAAGCTTATAATAAGGTGATATTGTTTGGTCATTGATCCTGCAGAAGGATAGTATAAGGTGATATATGTTCCTAATATAATAAAACTAGCTTCTGTTTATAGTTTCTGATCTAGTTGGTCTATGGATAGTTCACATATGCGGTCAAAAAAATTTAATTTTTTGGTAATTCAGCTGCATTCTGATGCAAAGTATAAATTTCAGCTGAATTCTTCTTGGGATTGAACTGAAATATGAATTCCAAATCTATGTACACTATTTTACTTAGCAAAACCAGAATAATTTAGCAAACTTGAAGACTTCTGCAGATTCATTGCAATGTCTACAAATTCTTTTACAGTCAAAACATTGTCAATTCGCTATATGACTCCCATAATATTATGTTGATCCATCTAGGCTTAGCAAAACCAATGATAATTTATTAATTAGTGATACAAATTTTGTTGCAGTTGAAACATCGTCAATTCACCATATCACTACCGTAATATTCTGTTGATCCAACTAGATTGGATCTAAACACAAAACACTTCAGAATCTACAAAAATATTTGGAATTTCATAACAATTTCTAAAATGCCAACTTTTAAAAATTTGTCAAGAGCTTATTAAAATGGTCTTGATTGATAAAACCAAAAGGAATTTCACAACTGAGCATAAGGTTCAAACAACAAATCCCCTAAAGACATGAGTATCTAATATTCAGTGCGACATACCTCAAAGAACAAGGCCAGGTGCGTGTTTTGGGTGTGTTTGAGAATACAGATAACACTAAGTCATGGCATCTAAGCAGGAAAGCCAAAGGTATCTCCAAAAAGGCAGCATTTTGATTTCAAGAATATTTTTCTATTATGTATTTTTTTTAAACCTTTTCTAGAGTGTGGTACTCCTGGCTGACCAGATTCTGATAAAGTTCTGTCGCCTGGAGCTGGCTATTTCCCCTGTTTGTGCCCAGCAGCCTGCTGACGACCACAAGGAAGGCGCTCTTAATGGCTGAGAGCCTATTGATGACATCTCTTTTCCTACTGATGTATCAGGTAAACCTGATGACCGTGATCCCCCTCCTACCAGTGCTGCTCTTCCACTTAGCAGATTTATTTATATTTACTGTTGATTGGGCTTTGCCCTTTGTATGTTTTTGTGTTCTGTTTGAACTTGGTCCTGCTTAGATTTTGAAGGTGTGCCTTTTCTACTACCCACATTTTTTTTGTGAATAGTGTATTATTATCTTTTTAGTTAATACAAAGCAGTATACAGCTTCATTAGAAAAAAAAACTTTGAAGTAAATATCATTTTTGCTATGTCCACAGTTAAAAAGTTGTGTAATGATCATTGAAACATTCGTAATGATATGACCCAAGCTTAAATCCCCAATCTGTTAAAAGGGGCCAATAAATTGATCAGACAATTGCCAAATCTAAAATTTTATCGAATGTAAACTTATCAGTTCAAAACAAATAAGAAAAATATGCATTGAAAGCCAAATTTATTAAAACATAGAGTTTGCTACTAACACGTGTACCTTTCTGGAGAAACTTGCTAGTAGGAAAATCTAAATATTGAAATTCTAAATGAAAAGTTGGTCCAATTGAAGAAAAATAGTCCATAAATGTTGCCCTGTACTGCAATGATGATGAGAGATGCATGAAAGAGTGTGACCCAGGTTAAAATTTCCACCTTATCACAGGAAAACAACCCATCAATTACTCCAGCAAAGATGGGACAAGGTTGTAATATGTCTAATATGAAATACGTTTGAACATAGCCCATATTAAGAAAACGTCTTTTGGTGGACATTGTGTATCTTACACAAAAGGTAAAGCCTGAGTTTGCCTAATGATAAAGGCATGCACAATCCATAATTGAAATCACATGTTCCAATTTGAGGGGATCGGGTTGTAGAAGTTGAAATAACATAGGCAAACGGTAAAAACAATCCCCGTGTGTAATGTTTGCATAGAGTGGATCGCATACATCAAATTGGTGTCGCTTGGTCATGACCAAAAAATCTTCCTTCACCTAAAATGCTTAATAGACCATATTTAACAAACTACATATAATGATCTGCAATTATCCAATCAATGTAGGATGCTGAAGAAAATCAAAATCAAGAGTAAACATAGCTTACATCTTTTGAGAGTAACCCAAACAGAGCCTGTATCCCTTGTTCTTTCATACATCTTTGTCAGCTCAGTCAGAAAGGGGTCTGTCTCCAACAATACCTGCAAATCACAATAACAGCAAACGACAATTAGACATGCCCAAACACAACACGAAGAAAGATTGTGAAAAAACGATTAAAAGAAAAACAAACATCTGCAGATTTAGATTTCTATTTAATGGATAAATTTTAAGAATAACGCTACTGTAACGATCTGGAAGGACATCAACTCACCATTTTCGTGGGGTAATTGAAGCTTACAATCGATTTGGCAATGAGCTAAAATTGATTTGGGTATGCAAAAAATTCTGGATATTGCCGATAAACTATAATATTGCTCGGTTCTGGAGTATTTCTTTTAATATCGGCCGGGAGGAACAATTTAGGTTTTCCTTTTAAAAGAACAACATCAGAGTGAACGCCTGTAAAGAGCTGCCCTCTGTCTTGGGTCACAACGAACACAAAATTTACATTTTTCTTCGTTAGTTAATTTGGGGTTTAGCTTAGTGTGGCCTTCTTAAAAGCATAGAGTCGTAAGTTAATGTTAGAGTAGTGTTATAGCTAATTTTACAGTCTACATATTCTAAATGGTATATTGGATTTTGACAATATTTTGTGTTGTCTTTACATATGACTTAATTACTTATAGCTATTGTTTAGTCTTGCTGGCATACGTTGTGGGATCTATTATGTGCACAAGAGTCAAAAAGTACACATTTCAAAGTGTCGCTAGATGCCTGCTTAAAGATGCCCCAAAAACTATACACTTAAAATTGTCAATACTTATGCACAAATGCCCACCAATAAAGGTGCACAAATGGGCCAATTACAGTCCAAAAATGTTAAAAAAATAAGCGGCTATTGGTAATGAACTTTTAGCTATTTATTTTTTGGTTTTTTTAAGTTAGTAATTGGGAGATAGGGCGGTGCTCTTCTCCTAGTTAAAAAGGATATTTTTTAAATATATTTAAAAGATATTAAGCAATATTAGTTTTGAAATGTTCATAATAATTTCTTAAATAAGTTAGATAGGTGTTTCAAGATAGATATATTTAAAGGTAAAAAGTGTATTCTTAATATTATTTATCATTTGTTTTTGTCCAATTTATGAGCAATTGTTAGTATAAAATCTAAAATTTATTTGAATTTGGGTCATGTGTCTTATTGGTCTAGATTCAACCTCAATATCTATTGTTACTTGTCATGGTTCAAAACCACATATGCAATTATTAAACCAAATTCAAATTTAAACATGTGTCCATGCCAACTTACTTTTAATTGGTTGTTGTCTACCAACTCAAGCACAAAATGTTCAAATTTTTGGCATGGCATTGTTGTATAAAAGGATGGACCCTAATTCATTTTAACTCGTCTATTATTGATTAAAGCATCAGCTTGTTCAAGCATTAAAGCATTTGGGAGCATTGAATTAGCATATGAGATCATAAGAACAACATAGGTATTTGTATTTTTATTTGACATGTCTTCCAATTTAGTTAAAATTGATATATCAATCCAAGGGTTTGACAAGGCAAAAGGTGGGAAGTGGGTCATTCTTCTCCCTTAACACAACAAACATTAATATTGCTCATAATTACCACCATTTTCAAAAAGAAAATGTGGACATGTTTTTGAACATCAAAAAGTGAGGTTAAGGTTACAATAAAAGTTCATAACCATAAATATTAGAATAAATATTAGATTAGAAGGGTAGGTATGGAGATCATTTTGTAGCTGTGAGATCAAACTAGTACAGTTGTTATGTTATCTTTGTATTTGTCAAATCCTTAATATCTTAAATATGATAATAGAAATTAGAATTGGATATTTAGGTGCAAGTTACATCAAAACATATGTCTAACGTAAATGAAACAAAGCACCAAAATCCTCTTTATTAATTGCATAAGCATGTTTGTGTAGCATTTCAAACCTAAGCTCCTTAAGGTAACCTAATTGTTATCCATTACATTTATTTGCCTTAGCTTAATGTAGAAAAGAACTTATAAAACTCATTTTATGTCTTTTCATTTTGGTGAAGTCATTTGATCTTACATCTTCTAGATTTTGGCTTTTGATGCCTAACTTCTTTTTATATCTAAAGCTTTTATTTGTTTAATATAATTTTTACATTAGAATCTTAACCTTATTTTGAAGATGTCCTATATTAAATTTAATAAGGCTAGGAGTCCTTGAGTTGTTGACAATATGGTTGAGAATCTAAATGTTAATGATTATTTCATGGGAAGGAGCATTTGATCAAGATACCCATGTTGATAAAATAGATTAAAAAAATAATAGCTTTAATTACACAATTATTCTTTACTCATTTTATAGATTTGAAAGCTAATATTATTTCCTCTACTTATTGAAATTCTTCACATTTTTTTAATTAGTACAAGCCATATAGATTAGAAGTGGTTAGCAATATATATAAACAAATAAGGGCATTAACCTCTTTGATTCGTGTATCTCTCCCCATCCTAGCCAAGCCTCTTCCTCCTAGTTCTTCTTGTCCTTTAAATATGGTATGCTACATCATGATGATCCTCTTCTTATGCCTACTTCTCATATTATTCATGCTTCTTAGAATTACCCCATCTCTTATGCCCACATCTCATGTGCACCACACTTCGTTTGTTCATCCCACTAGTGTTATCCCTACTTCTCATGTTGTTGTCATTTATATTCTTCCACCATCCTAACCTAGCCATATCCCACCCATTCTATCTCATGTTCAACACTTTGACTCCACTTCCTACTCCAAGTATTGCTCTTTACTCTTAACACTCTCCTCCTAGATTTGATGAGATGCAAAAGAAAAAGGGTACCTTCCTTTTTAGATATACAAAGGACATATTTAGAGAAGTCAAACATGATCTACTTTCTCTTGAAATTTTATATTGTTTGTTTTCAATTTGATTTTTGACTTAGGTTTGAAATATACTTAATGGTAGAGGAGATCATATTATACATTGTGTTCATTCAATGCTACATATTTTAATTTTGTATATGATGATTGTTGTCAAATAGGATCTTCTATTTTGAAATATTATGCTATTGAATGGTTATATTCACTTTCACATGGGTTTATACATTAATTTTTAGAT
Organism: Cryptomeria japonica; assembly: GCF_030272615.1. Classification (NCBI taxonomy): domain Eukaryota; kingdom Viridiplantae; phylum Streptophyta; class Pinopsida; order Cupressales; family Cupressaceae; genus Cryptomeria; species Cryptomeria japonica. The sequence goes on along the minus strand of NC_081409.1, from coordinate 242,254,113 downwards.
TTGTTCAATGTCTTTGTGACATATTTTAGTGTAAATATTGATTTAAGGTTTCTATTTTAGATTTGTTTGATTACATTATAATAAGGATCCAATGAGTGCATTAATGATTGTTAAATTAGATTTTAATCTTTCTGTACTATAATGCATTACCAAATCCTCAATGACGAGCTTCGAAGAATTTTTGTTAAGTGATTGTTGTATACTATTCAACAAAAATGTGTATTTCAATAGCTATGTTTATTTTGAGTTCATTTGTCAATGTGAGGAATGTTGAGATAAAGTTGATAGAGACTAATGCACTCAAGCATGGACCTTCACATTTTTCTCCTACACCATCCTACAAAATAGTTTCTAGCATGGTAAGAAAGAAAAAGAGAAAAAAAAAAAAAGAAAAAAAAAAGAGAGAAAAGGTCAAATGCTAATCATGTTGCTGCTACTTCAATTTTTTTCTTATTTTTAGCTTTTAAAATTAGGAAATTTACAATATTTCATGATACTTTGAATAATGTGCTTCAAGTAATGCTTACTTGAGGAAAACATGATCATACTTCCTCTCATTAAACCATTTGATAGACTTAAGGTTGTCTAAGAGATATGATGAGACAATTTTGTAATTATTAGAGTTAATCATCATGATACTTAGTAATGCATGGCACTAAAACATACAATTCAAAATATGATTAATAGTTTTACAGTTAATGTTGATAGTGTTAAGTTTATGGGGACAATCATTTGGTTGCTCCTCATAATCAAAATTTATAACTTTATACAAATTTGCAAGATCGTCATGAGGTACATGCACATGTTGATGGATTTGAAAACGTTCTAAGTTTCACGTTTTGGTTATGACAATGAAAATTCTAGATGCTACTTCTATGCGAGTGATCAGGTTTTTACATAACAAAATGCCACAAAATAATTATTATGGTCCTTCATATGTTAGGGGTTAGGTGGACTTAATGCCAATTAAGGGTGTATTTATAGATCCCATTTGTTAATATAATGTGTGCGCGAAATAATTTTTATTCAATCATTATTATCAATGGCAAGCATATGCATATTTAGATTTTTCACTTAAGATTACTAATATGGGATGTTGGTTGTAGAGTATGGAATGTATTGTTTTGGCTTTAATAGTTAATTTGAAGGAAGTGCCTATTTCATGTCATATTATTCATTGTTAAACAAAAAAATGTATTACTTAGATGTCAATGAATTAAATAATATCAAGTAATATCTTCAATGTTACTTTAATTCAACAAATATGTTCACAAAGGTGAAGAAGGTATAGCTACTATAGATCCATTAGTTCCTTTATCAAAATTAAGATATTTTTCATAGATACATTCATCAAAACACACAATGAACTACCATATGAGCGTAATGATAAATTTACATGATTTACATAACTTCATAAAAAATAATGATGGAAAGAAAATGAAGAATAAAACCAACAATTAATAAGACCAAAAGAATCTATGAAGATTAAAAGTAAATTAACTTATATGCATTCATATCAACCATAAGTGGTACAACCTATCCTTTGTAAACTAAGGGATAAAATTTTAGCTTACCTATAAGGGATCCATATGAGAAACAAACTATGCATGTACCAACGCAAGCAGAAAATAGAAAAGGCATTGTGAATGATATATCTAGAGTTTCTTCATCTTGAAAGGAAGTTGAAACTACTTGGGTTTGAAAGAAAGAAACAAGCACTAATAATGTTCAAATTTACAAGTGGGTGTACATTCAAAGAAAAGTGGATAATGATACTACAAAGTGTTAGGTACATAAGTGTTAATATTATAATGTATTTTGGTTGATTGAGATATTGTCCCAAACATATTCCTAAAGTTAGTTATGGTAGATAATGTGGACAACTTATGTAATTAATTATATTGGGTAATGATGTGGTTTACATTAAAATCAATGGTTTACCCCTCCATTATGTATTAGGAGGTTTATTTTGTAATAACCCACTATACTTAACCCAAAAAAATTGACCTCTTTTTTTTTCATTTGATTTAATCATTTGTGTTTGATTCAATCGCATACTCTAGGCATCTATCCATTTGGATTAGGCATTCATCCATTCGGGATGAGCATCTAACCATACGGGTTAGGCATCTGTCCATATGGGACAGAAGGTTTCATCTATCCAATACGGGATAGGCAACTACCCATACGGGGTAGGCATCTATCCAACTTGGGATAGGAGGTGCTCTGGCCAGAGACTTAAACTCATTGGGACCATTCGGGTCCTAAGTCACTCACTAAGTACTACACTCCTCTAATAGGAGTGCACCGAGGTCGTCGTCCTTGGGAGAAATCAAAATAACATAATGCAAGCTTGAATTTCGCCTCGAAATTTGGCTTAAAGCCTTGGGAAATCAAGTGAATCCATACGAGATTCCTTCCGAGTATGCATTGAATTACTTTTTCTTTTATCACACTTATCTTTCAAATTAGGATTCTTCGCAATCCTTCTTCTTACCAAATCCTAGACCCCATCCACGAACGCCTAAGTACTAGGGACAACTTTGTCCCTAGACTACCTAAATACCCATTTTGGCACGGGATCAAGGCGTAAAGTATGTAGTTCTATTTTCTAATCTATGGTTTAATGTAAACTATTTGGTGGGTACACAACCCTTTCTAGGGTCAATGTCCCAGATAGTTTCTTTGCGGTTGCTACCCACGATGGTAGCACTTAAGCAAAGGCTCAAGATGGCCTATTGTTTGTGGCCTAAAACAACTAGATCCTAATCCTATCATAAGCGTCACCCTTGACCCAATTGTCAATCGCCAACAACTCTTCGAGATTAAATCAAATTTATAAAAGCATTTCACTCAATCAACCCTAAAGGGGTTTACTATGGTTTAACTCAGTGGATGTAAAATCATTTAAGGATTATCTTATTAGATTATCGATCCAAGGGGGATTACTCGCCCCTTGGATTTTAACTTCCAAGTGTCCCTTATTACTCCTGGATGATTTATAGGGACGATGCCACAGACGTCGCTGATGCAACTTTATTAGGTGTTAAGTGCAGTAGTTCAACACAATGGCATTACCCATAAGTGTGACCCAGAGGCACTGTAAATATCAGACGTTGCTAGGTTTTTGTTTTCCAACTCCCTTTGTTTAGTTTTCTAACTAAGAGGCTATGAAAACTTTTAATTAGCATCATGCTTGAAACAATTATGAAATGAACGTGCATAATTAGACATTGCAAAGCTTAATTAATTGAAATAACTACTTCTATGGGATTCATGAACCACTTGAAAAAAAATACCATCCTTCTACAACTAAATTATTTAGTATTCAAAACTTGAAATATAACTTGCACAATAATGACAATCATGAAACTCGCACATTGATAATTAAACGTGTAACTTGCATGAAGATGATGAAAATGTAACTTGCTCATCAATAAATGCAAATAATGTATAAGTAATTTGCATGGTGAAAGAATAGTGTAATTTACATGCAATATTAAGCAATGTTTATTTCTATCATGAGAATAATTAATTATAGAGTCACTAGTTCAAAATAAGCAATTAGTTTAGACATTAGACAAATTTTGGATCAAATCATAATAATATAAATTAATTGTTTTTAATGAATCTAAAATACCAACCAAGTAACCCAATAAATCTCAAATAAATTGAAAGATTCCAATTATAAAATTAGGTATAATTTAATTTACAATTATAAATTTACTAAAGATTGATTTGGTAGTATTAGATAACAATGATCCAAATTATTTATAAATTTATCTAAGTTTAACTTTACTAAACTAAAATTTAAATTAGAGAAAATATTAACAAATTCCAATTTGCAAATTAATTTTTGGTATAACTTCCCATCAAATTAAACAGTATTAACTAGTCCCTTTTTTTTCTTTTTCATTTATTATGTTTATGAAAATGTAAAAAAAATCTAAATTAAGAAAAGAGAAAAAAAATATTTGATACGAAAATAATTTAAAATATGGCTTTTATTGCCAAGTGGGGAGTGGGGGCCACAGGTCCCATCACCATTGCGGACCTGCAGGTGCAGGCCCGCAGTGATGAGGGGACAGTCGTGGGCCCCTCCACTCCCTCTGCGGCCACTATTGTAACAGTGACTGCAGGGGTAGTGGAGAGTACCACTCCCCGACGGGTATGTTAACTCCACCCCCCCCCCCCCCCCCCCCCCCGCCCCTTACGTTGACCATTTAATTTATTTTAATAAAAAAATAATTTGAAACTACTTTTTTTTTTTAATTTTTTTTCCTTATCGTATAAATTTAATATTGCAATATATATATATATATATATATATGGTTTTATTCTAGTTCTATTAACAATTTAAGAGGGGTATATAAAAATATTATTATAAAAATAAAAATAAGAATCTACTCACAGGTATGAAAGATAATAGAGAAAATTGTTTCAGATGTTTTCACGAGAGCCCAAAAAAGATACATTGCGCTTGAAATTGAGGCAAGCAATACAACAGAGAGGAGATTTTATAAAATTTCTCTCATGACAACCATGTTCATTTACAGGGAGGAATGAATTAATTAAAGGTTTTAAGAAGATCAATCAATATTAAGAGAGGGAAAAAGAAATGGATTTACTCTCAAGATTTAAATAAGTTTGGGTACACATGAACAGATTTAAAATCAAAGGAAAAGATTTTCATTTGAATGATTTTCACATGAAGAACACAAGATTCTTACAATAATTTTTATTCACAGGAAAGAAAAGAATAAAACAAGAAAACGAGATTTGAAATTAATTTTTAATCCCAGTAAGTTTTCATTCAGAGGAAAACATGTGAATTTTAATTTATTTATTTTTATTCGGAGTAAGATTTACTCCCAGGATGACCTTGCAGGTGGGGAAGTCGATGGAGGAAGTGCAACAGATTACTTCCCTGGTGTTAAGACCCAAATGGGCAGGAGGTATGCGGGAAGTGGTGGCCCGAGCTGTCATTGGCGAAGGGTTGAAGTTGGTGGAAGGCCCGAGCAGGAGGATTGGAGTGGCCGATGGGGAGCTGCAGCCTTTTGTCATTTGGTCGGCTTCTCAGCCAATTTCTTTGCAGGAGGAGGACACAAGGAAAGGTTGGGTTGCGATTGTGAATTTTGTTCGTCAATTGGGGCCAACTGAACGTGTTAAGATCCGCGGGAAGGTGACTCCCATTCAGTTCGAGGCTCCTCTGGGAGAGGATGGGAGGCCTTTGGTCCGGCGTCAGCTTCCAAAGAAATCGGCGAAGGTGGTGGAGCATGGGTCGTTGTGCGGAGGTAGGCCAGGAACAATGCCAGGTGGAGGGAGCGTGACGCAGGAGGTTGGACCCAACAGGGGTATCCCCAATTTCTCAAGAGAAGAGGCATTGGGGTGGTTTCATAGCTAAGGTTGGGTCGATCGGGGTCTAGTGTGTGGGTATTATGTATGTAAGTGACCCTTTTTGTGGTTGTGGGTCATGGTGGGATGGTGCTTCTTTGGGTTCCTTTTTGTAGTAGGGGAGTGACCCCTTTATGACTACAGATAGTCTATCTGCTCCTTGGATGTAATACTTTTCTATTCTAAGCAATATAATACATAATTTTATCAATAAAAAAAAAAGATTTACTCCCAGGAAAGAAAAGAAAACAAGAAAACAAGATCTGTAATTAATCGGAAAGAAAAGAAAACAAGAAAACAAGATCTGTAATTAATCTTTCTTCCCAATAAGTTTCCTTCACAGGAAAACAAAATTTCTTACAGGAGAAATTAATTTATTTATTCTTGTTCACAACAAGATTTACTCACAGGAAAAAAATAATAAAACAAGAAATGAGATTTGAAATTAATCTTTATTCCCAATAAGTTTCATTCACAGAGAAATTTATTTATTTATTCTTATTCACAACAAGATTTACTCATAGGAAAGAAAATAAAACAAGAAAACAAGATTGAAAATTTATCTTTATTCCCAATTAAGTTTCATTCACAGGGAAACAAGATTTCATACATGAGAAATTAATTTATTCACAGCAAGATTTACTCATAGGAAAGAAAAGAATAAAACAAGATAACAAGATTTGAAATTAATCTTTATTCCCAATAAGTTTCATTCACGGGAAAACAAAATTTGATACATGAGAAATTAATTTATTCACAACACGATTTACTCATAGGAAAGAAAAGAATAACACAAGAAGCATGATTCAATTAAAAGAGGAGAACCTGGATACTTGAAGCTTGATGTAGAATCCCCTCTGAATTCTTCAACTAGCCTCCCTTGATTCTTCCTTGCAACTTTTTCTTTGAATTTCTTCAAAAACAACTACTTAACAATCCTACAATGAAATGTGACTACCAGAAGAAAAAAAAAAAAAAAAAAAAAAAAAAAAAAAAAAAAAAAAAAAACAAAAAAACAAAAAAACCAAACTACTTGAGAAAACTTTCCTTCAATAAAAATAATCAACCCCCTCTTTTGAAAACTTGTATACTATATATAGGAAAAACCCCTTAATTCCACTATCTAGAAAAATTAATTGAGAATGAGATTCTTTTTCCAATATTGGATCCATGCAAAATTGATTAATATCCTAGTGGGGGAGTTACATGCAAGGGAATTAAAGAATGAAGATTCCTCTAGAAGCTTCTAATTTCTCCGACAACATGTGCTATAATTGGAAATGGGAAAAATAAATAATGCCTATTTAAATTATTTTCTCCAAGTGTGTATGTGGGCCCATTATTTAACCTTTTATAATATTTATTCAACCATATTCAATAGCTCAACCACGAAAAGATATAATAGTAATTGTATCAAATCAAAAGTGATAAAGGAGGGTTGTGACATATTTAAAGAAGGTGAATAGTAAATTGTAATGATCTATGATGAGTAGTGAATGTGTATAAGATTTAATGTATTAGATACAATGTGGAGTGACTTCTTCCATAAGAAGTATTATATGGTATTTCCTTATCTCAAGGTTTCACTTTGTTTCTAAGTGTCTTAGATATGAGGACATCTTGAGGCCACAAAAATTTCTTGTGTTGTGAGATCTTTCTAGAATATTTATATTATTGTATATATGTTCTTAACATTTGATACTAGAGCTTTGATTTAAGTGAAATGATACAAGATTTTGGTTGACTTTTTATTAAAATAAGTCATATATATTTTCAAAAAGGTAATCATGCACCTCACACATGTATCTAATTAGAGTGGTTTTAGATTCAATGGAAATAGTTTTATTTGATTTCCAAATTTTGATCATAATAAGGACTTGGGTTGTATTAAGGGAGATATGGTGAAAGTCAACCCCGCAATTCTTATTTTTTTAGTGTACAATTAAGAAAACTTTTTGTAAAAGGTTACTTGCATTATTTATGCTTTTATTTATATTGGTCTTAGATTAATTGAAAAAAATAATTATGATGGCTTTCTTAAAAAATGGTTATTGTTAGAATATTGAATAGTATTGAAGGAGATATGGTGATTTTGAGTTGACATATTAATTCTATTTTTTAACACAAAATTAAGAAAAAAGAATTACATCTTGCAAGTTAGGTGAGAAAAAATGAATTCTATTTTTTAAGTGAGGAAAAAATTAGATCTATCTTTCCATATTATTATTTTTTTTCAAATCTACATTACAAAAGGAGATCAATCAATCGAAATTAAAACCAAAATTTTCATGCAAGTTCCCGATGGAAATGTTAATGAGGTAAAGAATGATGGTTCTAATTTAAAAAAATGGATTATGGAAAATAATAATACACATTCACTTAAAGGTGTGCCTATTATATTGTTTAATTCATTACATAAAAGCAACCATTCTTAGAACAAAATAAATAAGTTTTCTAAGATAAGTAGGTGACTAAAGAAGAAGAAAATGGTGAGGATAAGAGAGAGGAACATGGGGATAATTATGTGAGAAGGAAGAGAATATTAGTGGAGAAGATAAAAAGGAGAAGATGGATAAGAATATATGCAATTTAGCGATAAAGAATGAAGATTTCATATATTAATCATTGACGCATTTAAAAAGAAAAAGGGTATTATTTTCATAAATACTTGCAACAATTATATATTCATTAATAGAGACTTGGCCAACCAATTAAAGGTTTAAAAATAGAAGATTAAGGATACTCAAATAGAAGGTAAGATTATTTATTTTTCAAAATATTTGAAGCTTTCCATGTGGAAAAATATGGTTTGAATTCTTTTTTTGGTGTTTTAGATATCGACAGTTTGAAATTGTTCTTAGATATCTTTGGTTAGAAACTTTGGTATTAATTAATACTAATTAGAAGAAAAAAATTGAAAATTTTGATACAAAAATAAAAAGGTAGATATTACACATAATGGCAAGTACATAGAAACGAGGGACAAAAAGGGAATCAAAAGTGTCCACTTTCTTTTAAAATCAACTCAACTTAAACTTGGATGAGTAACTAAAGATGCATGCATTCATAATTTGAAGATACGATAAGAACAAGAATTGTAGTACTAAACTTTTTTATAAATAGTTAGCATTAAGAGGGTCAAATTTTGTATGTGCACAAATTAAAGTGTTCCTATTCTTTTTGATAAAATACAACACAATGTTCAGTGTGTGGTCGCCCTATTTTTTGTTAAAGTGTATTTTTTGTTGAATTTTTTTTGTGATTTTTCAAAGTAGGTGCATCTTGAAAATTGTATCACCAAGTGTGTGCACCACATAGCTTGCACAAAAAAAATCAACAATGTGCAAAGAATGAAGCATATAACAAAAAAAAGTTATAAAGAAAAATCAATACATATGCATATAAGGAATATAGAAACATTAGTAAAAGAAAAGAAACATGTTGATGTATTTCAAATAGAAAAAAGTATAGGATTAGAAAGTTAAGAAGATGTGTGATTATGTGAATGAGTTTATGAAAAAAGTTGTATATATTTTTTTGATTTAATGTTTCGGATTACACTCCAATTGCATACAAAGACTACAAAGAAGTACAAGTGAGGGTGGAAGTAGATCGCGAGGAACATGCATGAGGTGGAAGGAAAAGAACAAAGGAAAAAATTGATAAAAAAAAGTACACATATTATATGTAATGATATGTATACAAAAATAACCATCTAATAGAAAATTAATATATAATGTGAAAAGAAAGTATATATATATATATATATATATATATATATATATATATATAATATAAAGAAGTAACACATGTTACATTTAAATAAAATATAATAAGAAACACTTAATAAATGAAGCAATAATATTAAAAACAACTACAACAATTAGAATATAACAAAAATATATATAATAGAAAGTATAATGAATTGTAAAATAAAAACATAGAAATGCAAATCTATAATATTTTATAAGATTAAAAAAATAATATAAAAAATAAATTAAAAAAAAAGTAAATAAAGAACAATAATAACAAAAGACCCAACAAGGGCAAGGAAGATGAGAAGGATCAGACGAAGAAGATGGGTCATGAAAAAAGAACAAGGGCCAACAACCAGAAGCAGGTGGGCATCAAGGAAAAAGAGCTCGATGATATGAAGAACTTTGCGGTCAATATGAAGCAAATGGTGGTTCATGCAGAAGAACTCATAAAAAACATCTAGTTGTCATTGTCTTTGTGTTGTCTCGGTGATGTCTTTGTGTTGTCCTTAGGTTGTCTTGTGATGTTCTCTTTGTCTTGAGATCCCTTTTTGTTTTTCTGGGATCTGATCTTTGTATGGGTGTCTAGGCACTGTTATTTCATGCTACTTTAATGCTTTATCTTTCTCCTGATATGTAATCAAGGTTCCGGGTTCTTTCCAAAAACCTGTTTTTAATTAATCAAAACAAAAGACCCAACATATTATGTAAGATATAAAGAATTGAAACTTAAAAAGCAAGAAAAGCAAGCTTGTCAAAATATAAAAGGTGCATTAATATATAGCAAAAACAAAAATAGAAATAAAAAGAATAATAAAACCTATTTGCCTATTCTACTTGTAGACACTTAAATTTGGTTAATTAATTTAATCAAATTTAATTCCCTTAGTCATATGTATTAATTAAAAATTAATATTATTTAATTAAATATTATATCTCCTTCCAATTAATTGATTAATGTTTCATGTAAACATTTAATTAATTATTCTCCTTTATCATTCTTCTACTAAATAAGATAATTTAATTATTTTATCTAGTTCATGTCATCCTCTTCTTCATTTTATTTTAATTTAAATGATTCAAATAATTTCTTTTAGTCACTTGTCTCTTGACCTTAACCCTCCATCTAACTCTTCCTCTAGCCCAACCCACTAACCAACCCAAGGTTTCTATCCAAACGTATCCCTTCAAACCAATTTCTTACCCTTCTAACCTCCCTTGGCACATGTGTGCACATTCCTAATTTCTTAAATATTAGGAAAAGAAATTAATTTGGGTGGCTACCTCCCAAAATTGACATGTGTACTTGTTTACACTTGTTACTTCTTATCATGACACTTGCCCTTCTAAAGAACACTTGTCAATCCTCCCATTGCCACTTGTCCTCAATTGAGACAAGTGGCACATCCTCAAGCGTCTCCCTCATCCCATCCAATCCTATTTAACCCCCTCATCTTCCTTTGCAATTCATCCACTCCCATACAATCACATCGTCGTAGTGTCAGTTTAACTACTCATACCCAACCATCTTGCATTCGTTTTTAGCATAATTTGCATAAATCATCATCATGGAGTGTATGATAGTACCTTTTCAAGCATAGATCGAGCACACACCAAATTGAAGGACAACCAAGTCAGGGAAAAATAGAGAGTTTGCAATCTTCTTGTTTATCCTTTGCTTTCTTAATTTCCTTTTTATCGTCCTTATCTTGAATTGTTGATTAATTTGTGTTTTCTTAGTTTGATATTTGTTATTTTCAATCTCTTTCGATTTGCACTCACATTTTTATTCACAAATTTCTAGTACGTCCAGTGGGACCCACTTCACGAGTCACCTCTCACATTTTTTGTTGTTTTAGTGTGTTATTTTAGCAGATTTTTGATACTTGCAGGCAAAAATGCAAGAATACAAGTCAATTTCCACTTTGACAGAGATTAATTTGACTCCAAGTTAGTTTGAAATGACAAGAACACATTGTCAAATAATGGGAACATCGTGAGAAACAATGGGAACACATTATTGCTATCATACGGAAGGTATAAATTTAAATTTATACTCTCTGGTTTTTATGTTATTCTATCTGCATTTAAAAATTAAACAACGAGATTGACATTAGGAACAATGGGTTTGCATGTATCAATCGCGGGATTGCATATCTATCTGTGTTTTTATGATTTTTGTTTCCTGTTAAATTTTGTATTGTAATAGTAAAGCAGTAGGTTTGCACTGTGTAATAATGAGCTTGCGGGTAGAAATAGGAAGTAGCAAGAATGAATCGTTAAATGACAGGAATTTCTATTTTCTATCCCTTTTCCAAATGTTGATTTTGATTAATTTGGATTAATCAGCTAACCTACTTATGTTTGTTGGTTTTTGGCTAACATTTGTGCAGATTTGTTAATAGAAGACCCCAGAATCTAAAAAACCACTAACTTGTTTGTTGTAGGTCTGTCAAAGGGGGGTGCATTTGAAAACAAATTTTTGAGTTTAAAATTTACAATGTGTCTTTTGAGTAGTTAGAAAACACTTCACTTATTGAGGGAATAAGTATTGATTTGTCGTGCTTTCAAGGTAGTAAGTATATGCTCTCCCCTTGTGCAAGCTTGGGTGATAAAAAAGCCAAACCTACCCTTTTGTGTTAGTAGTTTAAAACTTGAAATTATCATGGAGGTATCCTCTCCCCTTTGTTGGGTGCAAGAGAAACCATTATGTTTCCTTAGCGATCCTACCTCCGGGTGCTAGACGCCATGAGAGGGAATGACTCAAGAGGTACTTTAATCCAGTCCTCTATATAAAAAAGGGTGAGATGCAAGTCATAGCCCATATTAGCTTTTGTCATTTTTGTTAATCTAAAAAGGATTTTACACTCTAAGTAAGGTTGGCTTGGCGCATGTAAGGTATTGGCTTTCCCCAAATTCTAACTAAATACCTTTATTGTAGTGGCCAAAAACCCATGCTCACCAATTCAGGGAATGTAGATTGTATCCTAAAGTTAACCCTTCATGTACCCATCACTGTGAGGTATAAATTCTTCGATTTCGAAGAATGAGATCTGGTGTGCCTATGTCATGGTGTGGGAGCCAATGTCACTAGATCTCTACATGTCCACTTTGTTTGAGGTATTTCTATTTATAGTGAAGGGCCTTGGTGAGTAGTATCCACTTTCCAACCTTAAGTTGTAGACTGTCTGATTTGTTTTCATGTTCATACCACTAAAATTTATATCTGGGGCTAGTCTAGGCCCTCATCTTTTAGTTGATTTAGACATTTGCTTGTATGCTTGATGTGTTTTTGTGTCACATAATCTTTTGCCAGAATTTAAGTCCAAAATTGCCAAAAAACAACAAGTTTGCAGTCCAAAATCTCACCATTATCACTTCATCCATTCAAAAACCATGAGTTCGTTGTCATGAAAATACGGGATTGCATGATGTAATGGTGAGAATGTCATTTATCTAAGTCATTTACCCATTGCTCAAAATAGAAATTTTACACCCAGTAATGACAGGATCACTATTAACCTAATCCAGTTTGCCAAGCCTCAAAATGGCAGGAATGTTGTTAACCTAAGTTAGATTTCACTCTTGTCCAAATAGCAAGAATATTGTTTTTTTGTTAGCTAATTTACCAAGTGCCTAGAATAGCGAATTAGCACCCAGAAACGGTGAGAACCCTATTTTACAGAAGTCAGTTTACCAGTTTTGTAAAAATCATGGGTTTGTTGTCATGAACCATGAGATCACCCTCTAAAGCATTGAGTCTGCACCTCGAAGTGGCGAGAACACCATTTGCCTTGTTATTCTACCCAAGTTTTCCCAATCTTAGGTATGTTCATCTAGTCTAGTGGATTTTCTACTTACCCAAACAAGGTTTTAGTCCATTGGATCATCATTATCATCTACCAAGGTCTTGATTTATGTCATCGTCTATATCATCCCAAATTTTGAGTGGGCATCTTGGTTGTTATCATTTAAACTTTGCATCATCATAGTCATCTTTTTTATTCATCATCATTCATCTCTCATTTCGCACCATCATTGATTTTTTTCTAAGTCAAGGATCAATCTTTCTATCAAATCAATCCTTCAATTAAATCTATTTGTGTCATCAATCAAGGCTCCTCATCAAACATCAATCAAGACCCAAATTAGTCGTCAAGTGCCACTAAATCGAGTCAGTCAATCCTTCAGTGTCACTCATTTGGTCAATCATCCAATCAAATCAATTAATCCCTTCATCAAGTCAATCAATCAAATCAATCATTTGGTCTTTCATCATCTGATCCATCAATCAAGAATCAATCATCTTTCCCATACTTGGTCTCGTACCCCAAAATTGCAATATAGTCTACATTTGTTTAGCGACCTTTATCACTAACTCTTTGACTATATCATGTCTAGAGTTCAGTATTCTACGTCATTGTGGTCTCATCACCTCGAGCTTGAGGTTTAGTTCACATTGATTCATCTTGTTGCTTGAGTGCATCCTCTCAAGTAACTTTTGTGTTGCGTCACTTAATTAGACTTATCAAACTGCAATTTGAGTATCAATAATTTAATCAATTGATCCTTTGTTGTTATAAATCTCTCATCAAATCATCCAAATTGGTCTTCAATCTCAATCCTTGACTTTAGCACTGCATTTTCATCATCATATATCTCCACTTCATAGTTCATGCTTGTCACTACTCAATCCAAATCAAGGCAAGCAATGGAGCAACAACCTTTCCAAGTCGGTCTAGAACTCCCCGATCCTCAACTAGATCCAAATTTGGGTGTTACACCCATTATGTTAGGAAATTCACCTTTCAATTTTGATTCACTTAATCAAATTTCTTTTGAGGAGACCATGGTAAATCAACCTAATGAAACTGATGTCTAGATCAATATCGTAGATCAAATCCTTAAAAGATCCTAATAATGCTCAAATAGTGGAGGACATAATTGAAAGTCAAGGATGTCATCTTTGCAAACATGGTTGCTCAAGGCATGACCATTTCCTCTTTATCTACACCAACAACTACTAATCCCCAAGAGTCACCTCAATCGTAGATTGCTCTCGCAGTGTCATCACAATTGCCCCAACAATCAACATTGCTTCCACCCTCTCATCAGCAAGTTGTGACATCCTCAGTACCACCCTAATCATAAGTCCCATCATTAGTCGTACAAAATCAACAGAGTAACCCAATCATATCAATGGGATTGCCACCGATGGGCATGCTTGGCTGATATTATCAACCTTTTTACACCAATTCATCAGGATTTGCACCATCTGTATCTTCAGGAAGCATTTCCCAGTCAATCGCGCCATTGATGCAACTTATCATGTCCATACCTATGATGACTCAAATGTATGTGACCTCTAACGTGATTCATGTTACTCCTTTGTTAATCCAGTCACACATCCATTGAACATATCTTTATCACAAATGCATGCCTTCACCACTGGAATGCTTGGCTATCATTTGCCATCTCTTATGCAAGCTATGACTAGGGGCATGATTTTCGTCGCACCAACGTCCTCTACACTTTCTCCTATGAAATCAATTCCCCAAGTTTCTAATGTACTTACAACTGCACAGTCCTTGCCACAAGTTATTAATGTATCACAATACCAACCATCTATATCTGTGCAACTTGCAACGTCATAACAATGAGTCAGCTATTTGCAAGCACCCTCCTCTTCTCATGTTGCATTGAACACTTACCAATCATCAGGTGGTGATAATTTAAATTCCCCATCTTAGAATCAATAATTGAATCCATATCATCATACTTATGTTGGGGAAAATTATCTTCAGGGTGGTATGCCTCAAACCAATGCAACTCAAAATCCTTTACATCAGCAACAATATATAATGCAACAACCAAATGTCGCTTCTTACTAGCAACCTCCACTGGTTCAATTGCATAATATATCAAAATGTGGCAAACTATCAACAACCCTATCATGACCAGTCATATCTAGTTGCATCCCAAACACCATAATATCAATCTCATTCACTGACACCAGATTTGTTTCCTGTCAATATTGAATGAGAGGAAATGAAAGCAACTCTTAAAGCCTTATAAGAAAATAACTTTGAGCAAGTTTTAAAATTTGAAGAGATTTGTCCCTATACTTTTGATAAGTCAATCACCATCATTCCAGTCCCTAAACATTTTGAAATGCCAAATTTTGATAAATACTAAGGGAAAGGTGATCCTAGGCATCACATCAAAGAATTTTACATGGCTTGTCAAGAGGTGGCTCATTGTGACAATTATCTATTGTGATTGTTTCCTAAGAGTCTCAACAGACCTACCTTAGAATGGTTCTCCAAATTACCATTTGGCACAATCACTTCATTTGCAGACTTGTTAGAGAAGTTTGTCGCACATTACCACAATAATGTGGAGAGTGATATTTCTATGTTTGACCTTTGTCAAGCTAAACAACAAGGAGGAGAGAGACTCTTATATTACATTCAACAATGGAGAGCTCTTGTTGGTCATCTCCCATGCAAGTTTTTTTATTCTCAATTGGTCCCAATGTTCATTAGTAATCTTTATGGAAGTTTTCTTATCATGGTAAACTAAATTGTGCAAGCACATTTCACAATATCATGTCCAAGGAACTAGCAATTGAAAAGGCTTTAATTGATGAGGGGGTCATCAAAATCTATAATGATCATTCAAATAAGTTGACCAATGAGAAATCAAAATATTGAAATAAGAACAAAAATGTGGTTGGAGACAGAGTGATAGATCTAAGACCATTCAGATGATTGTGGCCACCAAGTCACCACCACAACCAACTTACATCACTTTGTCACAATAATTGTATGTTAACCCCTCTCCATCTATCCTTGTCAATCCTCAACCGCAAACACAACATCCTTAAACCAATCAAACCAATGCTATTATCATTCCTCAAGCTCCAAAAAAATCAATGCCTCATAACAACCTGAAAGTGTCACTTCACCCCATCAGGGGAACCTCTCGAGGCTATCTTTAAAAGTATGGAGCAAAACAATTCGGTTGTATACATGTAAATGCAACCATTTAATGAAACTAATCCTTAGCCTGATTGGTATAAAGAATACAAGCATTGCACCTATCATTGCTTCAAAGGTCATTCTGCCAATAAGTGTATGAAGCTTAATCAATTGGTTCAAGATTTCATTGATGATGAAAAAATTATCATTAATCTTATTACAGGAAAGTCTCCAAATGCCCACCTTGGGATGTACAAGAATGTCTTTCCTAAACGTCAAGGTGAAGCTAGCACTTCTGATTTTGGTCAATCCAATGTAACTAATGATATCAACTATAATGCAGTCCCATTTAACTATTGTAAAACCATTGGTTGTATTAGCTATTCTAAAGGCCATGTCAATATGATTCATGTTAAAGGGGTAGATAGCCAATGTGTCGTCACTGCTAGAAAGGATTCCATGATTTTCCTTGGTCCTACAGCTCCTACCCCACCCCAGGCTTTGATATCCATGCCAAATAATATCCTAGAGCATTTAGGGAAGACTCTCGCACATATCTTTGTCTTAGGTTTTCTCAAATCATCACCTACTCATCAAGAGATCCTCACGCGCACTTTGTAAGAAGCCCATGTTCTAAGTAATATTGATCCTACAAAATTTCAAGCCATGGTAGCACACTTATCTTTCACATATCACCTAAGTTTTACCCAATTTGATGCTATGGTTCCTAATCCTAATCATATTCACCCACTAAATATCAAAGCTACTGTAAAGAAATTCACAGTGAAACGAATCTTGATTGATAATGGTTCAACCCTAAATTTGTGTACATTGAAGTTTGTTGCTCAAGTGGGGTATATTGTTGGCAACATGCGCAATCAATGTATCACCGTAAAGGCTTATGATGATGCTAAAATAAGTTTAGTGGGTATGACCAATCTCCCTATTCAGGTGGACCCAGTGATGTAGAACACACTGGGCCACATCATTGATCTTGATCTTCCATTCAATATCCTTCTCGATTGTCCCTAGATTCATGCCATGTAAGTCATCCCATCCACCTTCCATAAATTCTTAAAATTTCCATATCAAGGTTGTGAAATTACCATTTGTGGAGTCTCCCAACCATTTGAGTATCGTCATTCCCTCAAAGCCTCAACACTTTACTCATATCATTGCCCTAGGATCAATATCGACCTTTCACATGTTGCTTCATCCTCTTCATATGTTGATCCTAACATAATACTCATTGCTGCTAAAGAAAAGACATCCATCTCATCCTCCTCTTACCAACTCAAGGTCAATGACACTGGTTGTAGAGAATATGCTTTATAAGGAATCTTTGCAGTTGGGGACCTCCCATTAGATCACCATAATCATGGAAAACCCACCAAAGAGTAGAAAAATAAAGACCTTGTAGTTTTAACATCTGGGCACACCACATTTCAATCCCATGGAGAAATAAATTGGGAAGCCATACAAGGAGATAAATCAATGCTTCTATAGTGACCCCCCCCAAAGATAAGGATGCCCACCTTGATTACTTCAAAGACAAATACCCAGGATCCCATAAGCTAGCCACTAGATGATGGGATTATCAAGGTGGAGGACTAGGACATGAAAAATAAGGAATCATAAAACCCGTGGACTTGACTCCTAATGTGCACCATTAGGGGCTTGGTTTTGGACATACCTCTAATGAAGCCTCAACTTCAACTAATACTTCTCAAAAGGATGAAAGTAATGTCACTAGCATCAAAGACATACCTGAGGATGTTGTCAAACATGTGTATGACGATATAGAAAACTCCTCAACTTTCAACACTTCCAACCTTTTCGACACATCCATCCTTTTGATTGACCTTCCCTTTCGCCATCCTAAAATCAACAATTGGGGTCAAACTGTTGCACACCTCGACACTTCCAAAATGATGAAATGATCCTATAATTCTTAGGTGCAATTGAATGTGTGCCATATTAGGATGCAGATCCAAACAATATCTACAAGTTATATCCTTAAGGCTATTTTGGGGAAGAGGGAATCCTTAACCGCACAAGTGAAAAAGAAATTAAAAAACAAGTCTTTTGGTGAAAACCTCTCTGAGGTACCTCTAGACAATAAAATAGCAAAAAGAAAGGGTGTATCTTTTAGTGAAAACCTCTCTGAGGCACTAGAATATGAGGATTCCCCCCTTCCCCTCATGGATATACAATGACCAGATAGATATCCCATCTTTATTGATGAGACTCAACATATCAACCTAGGCACCACAAAAAATCCCTGCATTACCCATGTTTCTACCTCATTGTCCGCAGATGAGATTCAAGTATTCACACAGATTCTTCAACAATGGCGTATTAACTTTGTCTGGTCTTATGATGATATGCCCAACTTGGGCCCATATTTGGTAGTACACCATCTTGTCGTCAAGCCTGATGCAAGGCCAATTAAACCGAAACTGAGAAAGATGCACTCTCGAGTGACATTGTTAGTCAAAGAAAAGCTAGAAAAGTTACTAGAGGCTAAATTCATCTAACCTATTGATTATTCAGAATGGATTTCCGACATGGTGCATGTTTCTAAAGTCAATGGAGACATTAGGATCTATACAGTGTTTAGAGATCTCAACAAAGCCTTTCCAAAAGATGACTTTCCACTTCCCAACATTGAAATCCTCATCGGCTTCACAATAGGACATTAAATTATTTCCCTTATGTACAACTTCTCATGCTATAATCAGATAAAGATTGCAGAAGAGGATCAACACAAAACAACATTCACAACTCCTTCGGGAAATTTTTGCTACTAGGTTATGCCATTTGGTCTCAAGAACGTAGGTGCTACCTATCAACGTGCCATGCCAATGATTTTCCATGATCTTATGCACAAGATATTGGAGGACTATGTGGATGATATATTAAGAAAATCTAAAACCGGGGTCGAACATCCAACCATATTGGAATGTATATTTGAGTGTCTTGCCAAGTATCAATTGCGCCTGAACCCCAAGAAGTGTGTTTTGGGTATTGAATCCAAAAACTCCTTGGTTCCATTGTGTCTAGATGGGGAATCAAAGTTGATCCCCAAAAAGTCACAACAATTCTAGAGATGCCTCCACCCAAACATTAAAGAATTTGAGAAGCTTGCAATGAAAACTACAATCTCAAACAATTCATTGCCTAACTCGTAGACAAGTGCCAACCCTTTTTCCATCTCTCGAAGAAGGGCATAGTGTTCAAATGGAATATCCCTTGCCAACAGGCCTTTGATAAGATATAGGAGTATCTAGCTAATCCCCCAATATTATTGCCACCTATTCTTGGTATGCCCTTGTTATTGTATATTTTTCAGTCACATCAGTTGCATTGGGGGCATGACTCGCCCAACATGATAATCAAGGAAAAGAACATGTCATCTATTATATCAGTCATACTTTGGCTGGCTATGAGCTCAATTATAGACCTAGGGAGAAAGCGTGTCTGGGAGTCCTTTTCCTACACTCAAAAAATTCATCACTACATGTTCAACCATACTATTCACCTCATTTGCAAAACTGACCCTTTAAAGTACCTATTGATAAAGACGGATCTAAAAGGTTGCATGTTAAAATGGGTGATACTTCTCAGTGAATTTGATATTTAGTGTGTGGACTGGAAGGTAGTTAAGGGACATGTTATAATAGATCAATTGGTTGAAGCACCACACTAGATGCTTATCCTCTAGTTACCGAACTCCCTAATGAATATGTTTGCATCATCTCATGTCAACCCCCATAGAAGCTCTATTTTGATGGATCGCACACGCAGAAAGGATCAGGGACAAGTTTTCTTGTTGTTACCCCCCAAGGAGACCTTATTGCAAAGTCTTTCAAGTTATCCTTTCCATGCACAAATAACATCACTGAGTATGAAGGATTCATAACAGGTCTCAAGACAACTATTCAATGGAACATCAAAGATTTGCAAGTTTATGGGGATTCTCAACTAGTTATCATGAAGTTCAATGATGATTATTAAACCAAGGATGATAAATTGTTGCCTTATAAACAGATGGCTGATGATCTCAAGAATAATTTCTAGTCTATTGTGTTTAACCAGATTCCAAGGGTACAAAATAAAGTCATGGATGCCATGGCTACTATAGGGTCAATTCTTAATATGGATTCCAACACTCCCAACTATGAATTCTTAGTCGAGCAACTCCTTCAATGTACATTCAAGATGTCGCACATGGAGATGGTGTGTAATATCATTGGTCCCCAATCTCCCTAGTATTAGGACATATATGCATACCTTAAACATGGTACCCTCCCCCAAATCTATCTTGAACTGAACACCAAAACATTATACGTCATGCCACTTGTTTTACAATTATAGGAGATAATCTATATCGTCGAGGCTACCGTGACATACTCACTAGATGTCTTAATGCCAATGAAGCTAATCTCGCAATGAAGGAAGTTCATGATGGATCATGTGGCACTCATATGAGTGGATATGTCTTGGCCAAACAATTGTTGAGAGTGGGATACTATTGGCCCACTATGGAGCATGATTGTCGTGAGTTTGTCAAAAGGTATGTCCCTTATCATTGACATGAAGATTTTATTCACACCCAAACATAAGATTTACAACCTATTGCAACACCATGGC